>NW_026136705.1:207239-209739 GCF_905237075.1 Dicentrarchus labrax | reverse complement strand
AGAGAGTCAAAGAAAAACAGATCGCACAGGACTGAAACAGCAGCAAGAGACAGTGAAACCAGAGATAAACTCAAATTAACTCCAGAGTTTCTACCCTGTTCAACCTCATGTTCCACTGAGTACAGACAATTGTTTTATTTGTGTTTTTTTAGAACAACCAGACTAAAGGATGTTTTATTATTATTAATAATAAAACATTATTTATTTTCAGGAGTCTACAATGCTGTGCAGTGATGGACTTCAGGACCTGCAGTGTTTTAATGTGTCTAATAAAGTCTTTTGAAGGTATTTCCACACAAAACACTCCAATAACACATTGATGTGTTTGTGACCAAAAAATCACTGACATCGTAATCATTCACATCAAAAACTAATTTATTCATTACTGTCAATGAAAGAAATTCACTATGCAATTATACAGTCATACATAAGCTTAATGGTAATGCTAATGACAATTATAATTCTGATAATTATTTGTAGCAGGTAGAATTTGAGGCTCCAGTGGTCGATTGTCTTTGTTTTTGATGCAGTTTTATTAAATGTTTTCTTACTTTTAGAAAGTAAAAATGAATCCATTCAGTCTGATGACATGTATTATAACTATACTACTGTTTCTTGTTTGTTCTTTAGTTTGCGTTGCAGAGCAGTCAGAGTTGATTTGTTCACATCAACCAATCGTAGCCCTGGCTGGTGATGATGTCATTCTACCATGTTACCTTGATCCTCCAATCAGTGCCAGTTCTGAGACAGTGGTGTGGACCAGACCTGGTTTAGACCCAAAGTACATCCATGTTCACCATAATGGACGACTGGTGTACGAAACTCAAAATCCATCTTATTTCCTCCGAACGAGACTGTTTGTGGATGAACTGCAGAATGGAAACGTCTCCATGAAAATCTTCAAAGTGAAAATCTCTGATGCAGGAAAATACTTTTGCTTCCTTCGATCAATGTTGAAGAAAGCTTCCATCCAACTCACTGTTGGTAAGTCAGACTTTCTGAAGATGATGAATTACACATTTCTGCTGACTGCAAAGATCAGTAATGTAACTTTATATTAGAAGTAAGCAGCCATGATAAGACACAAAGAAAACAGTGCTGTAAGTTATTTGTTGGATCTGAATCCACTGTTTGAAATTCCTCCTCTCTTCTCATCAGGTGTCGTCTCCACTCCCATCATAGAGATTGTCTCCAATAACAACAGCAGTAAGGTTTTACAGTGTGAGTCTAAAGGCTGGTATCCAGAGCCTGAGGTGGTCTGGCTGGACGGTGAGGGAAACCTCCTCTCTGCTGGACCTACAGAGACAGTCAGAGGTCCTGATGACCTCTATACTGTCAGCAGCAGAGTGACTGTGGAGAAGAGACACAGCAACAACTTCACCTGTAGAGTCCAACAGAAGGACATCAACCAGACCAGAGAGACACACATCTATGTTCCAGGTTATAAAGAGCTCTAAATATATTAAACATATTGTCACTGTTGAGCTCTAGTTTGATTCAATAATGTCATTCTGTTCTCTCTTCTATCTTTTCAGATTATTTATTCACAGTTCAGTTGTCTTCTGATTGGATTCGGATCATCATCATTCCTGTTTGCATTATTGCTCTGCTCATTATCACCCTAATAATATGTAAGTCACATATTTATTTTCCTTTTTTATACCAAGTTCCTGTCAGAGCTCTTTATTGACATACATACAGGCATAACAACAGTAACTAAGCAAACAGTCTGAAATGATCTTCACTGCAGGAAATTTGGGGAAAATGGAGGAAATAAAAGAAAATGTGTTGCTTTCAAAAGCTTTCTCTCATTTGGAAATGTTCTGTTTATGAAAGTCACTGTGATGTTAAATATATTCCAGTTCAATTATCATATTTTTGTTCTGCTTGTGTCGTTTTCTCACTTTAACACTCATTCATTGATTAGACAAAAACACATGAACACAACAACTTCAACACTTTCCTGTTTCTGTTGGTTCACAGGCACAAAGTGGATCCTGAGGAATGGAATTAAACTGGGAGGAGATGTAACACATGGTGTGAAAGAGGAACTGTTAATGGTCGAAGTAAAGCCAAAAGTCCAGAAGCATAATGTAAATATGAATGCAGCTCAACTCCAGCCCTTAGTGGAGGGAAATCAGCAACAGGAGGACCAGAGAGAGCAACTGGACAGAGTTCAGAGATCACAGACAGAGGAAACATCAACAGCAGGAAATAACACTGAAGACACTTTAAAACACAGAGAGACGCAGCGTTG
Organism: Dicentrarchus labrax; assembly: GCF_905237075.1. NCBI lineage: Eukaryota > Metazoa > Chordata > Actinopteri > Moronidae > Dicentrarchus > Dicentrarchus labrax. Next base: position 207,482 of record NW_026136705.1, on the reverse strand, counting down.
AACGACGTGGACTAAAAACCTCCTGTAGTGACTGAGAACGAGGAGGAAATCATTGTGACACTGGAGGATATTCTCCATCTTTTCCTGCTCTACCAGCAGCATAACCTCTGTATATGCAGATGATGCAGTTGCACAGGGGTCTGCAGCAGTTCAGTGAGCTTAGCCCCTTATGTTAACTGTTAACTGTAAGCTTTATAACCTTTTATTGTTTGTTTTGTTTTTGTTTCATATTATTGTAATTGC
>NW_026136705.1:97239-202239 GCF_905237075.1 Dicentrarchus labrax | reverse complement strand
GACAATTGTTTTATTTGTGTTTTTTTAGAACAACCAGACTAAAGGATGTTTTATTATTATTAATAATAAAACATTATTTATTTTCAGGAGTCTACAATGCTGTGCAGTGATGGACTTCAAGACCTGCAGTGTTTTAATGTGTCTAATAAAGTCTTTTGAAGGTATTTCCACACAAAACACTCCAATAACACATTGATGTGTTTGTGACCAAAAAATCACTGACATCGTAATCATTCACATCAAAACTAATTTATTCATTACTGTCAATGAAAGAAATTCACTATGCAATTATACAGTCATACATAAGCTTAATGGTAATGCTAACATGCTAACATGATGACAATTATAATTTTGATAATTATTTGTAGCAGGTAGAATTTGACCTTGTCAACCATCATAGTTTAGCATGTTAGCATGTTTTTTTCTTCAGATACAGACTCTGAGGCTCCAGCGGTCGATTGTCTTTGTTTTTGATGCAGTTTTATTAAATGTTTTCTTACTTTTAGAAAGTAAAAATGAATCCATTCAGTCTGATGACATGTATTATAACTATACTACTGTTTCTTGTTTGTTCTTTAGTTTGCGTTGCAGAGCAGTCAGAGTTGATTTGTTCACATCAACCAATCGTAGCCCTGGCTGGTGATGATGTCATTCTACCATGTTACCTTGATCCTCCAATCAGTGCCAGTTCTGAGACAGTGGTGTGGACCAGACCTGGTTTAGACCCAAAGTACATCCATGTTCACCATAATGGACGACTGGTGTACGAAACTCAAAATCCATCTTATTTCCTCCGAACGAGACTGTTTGTGGATGAACTGCAGAATGGAAACGTCTCCATGAAAATCTTCAAAGTGAAAATCTCTGATGCAGGAAAATACTTTTGCTTCCTTCGATCAATGTTGAAGAAAGCTTCCATCCAACTCACTGTTGGTAAGTCAGACTTTCTGAAGATGATGAATTACACATTTCTGCTGACTGCAAAGATCAGTAATGTAACTTTATATTAGAAGTAAGCAGCCATGATAAGACACAAAGAAAACAGTGCTGTAAGTTATTTGTTGGATCTGAATCCACTGTTTGAAATTCCTCCTCTCTTCTCATCAGGTGTCGTCTCCACTCCCATCATAGAGATTGTCTCCAATAACAACAGCAGTAAGGTTTTACAGTGTGAGTCTAAAGGCTGGTATCCAGAGCCTGAGGTGGTCTGGCTGGACGGTGAGGGAAACCTCCTCTCTGCTGGACCTACAGAGACAGTCAGAGGTCCTGATGACCTCTATACTGTCAGCAGCAGAGTGACTGTGGAGAAGAGACACAGCAACAACTTCACCTGTAGAGTCCAACAGAAGGACATCAACCAGACCAGAGAGACACACATCTATGTTCCAGGTTATAAAGAGCTCTAAATATATTAAACATATTGTCACTGTTGAGCTCTAGTTTGATTCAATAATGTCATTCTGTTCTCTCTTCTATCTTTTCATCTGATTCATTCACAGTTCAGTCTTCTGATTGGATTCTGATCATCACCATTATTCCTGTTTGCATTATTGTGCTGTTCATCATTATCATCCTGACAATATGTAAGTCGCATATTTATTTTCCTTTTTATTCCAAGTTACTGTCAGAGCTCTTTATTGACATACATACAGGCATAACAACAGTAACTAAGCAAACAGTCTGAAATGATCTTCACTGCAGGAAATTTGGGGAAAATGGAGGAAATAAAAGAAAATGTGTTGCTTTCAAAAGCTTTCTCTCAAATGTTCTGTTTATGAAAGTCACTGTGATGTTAAAATATTCCAGTTCAAACAACCAAAACACATGAACAAAACCACTTCAACACTTTCCTGATTCTGTTGGCTCACAGGCATAAAGAGGATCCAGAAGAATTAAATGTAACACTGAAGACATTTTAAAACACAGAGAGACGCAGCGTTGAACGATGTGGACTAAAAACCTCCTGTAGTGACCGAGAACGAGGAGGAAATCATTGTGACACTGGAGGATATTCTCCATCTTTTCCTGCTCTACCATCACACTGACAGAGAATGATGATGTTGTTTGTCTTCCTAGTTTACAATCTATCCATTGTGACTTTGTTTTCAGTCTATGTGAGCAGGTGTTGTCTTTGAGCCAGTGAAAAGGCTGCAGACACACAGTGAAGAAGGGAGATCTTAATGATGTTGGTGTCCAGTCTAAGATATGAGCTGTGACTGAAGATTCCTGCTTTCATTTCATGGATTGTATCAAAGTTCCCACTTTAGCACTTTAAAAGAATCTGAACTGTTTTAAAATGTCAACAGGTTGTGTACAAAAGGCTGTGACTGTGTTTAATATTCATTATTATCATCATCATCCATTCTCATCTGTTTAAACACAGAACTGTTCACTTTATATTAATTTAACCTTTTATTGTTTTTATTGTTTTACTCAAGCTGTATGAGTTTATTTTAGTAGATTATTTGTATTTGTGCTGGTTGAGATTTGTCCTGTAAGGATCTGTGGATGTGACAGGATGCTCCTTTAGTTTCTGGTTTTAGTGACAATGAAAATACTGATCTTGGCATTAACCTCTGTTCACATTTTAGTATTTATTTCTGCACTTTTCTGTATTTATAATTCATTAACTGCTGTCTGTAAGTCAAATTAAAGTGTTACTGTACTCAGCACAACTATTAAAACCTATCTATCAATAGATCATACTCTCATTTATTATGTCATTGTGGTCATTTTCAACACTGTAATTCAGACACTATTAGACCTTGCAGCTGGAACCTTTAAAGTAATTTAACAATGTAATAAAACACAGGGTGACTCCTTATTGAACAGAAACCTTTACACTCACTTTAAGCTCTCTGATATTAGAAAGAAAGGTTAGTGCGCCCCCTGCTGATAAATAAAGGTTCATTATTAGTGTCACTGCATCTTCCTCTTCATGCTCCTATAATGTGTGCTGCTCTCACGTCTCCAGGTTCAGAAACTATGAGGACTTTGTATTAGAAGTAAGCAGCCATGATACAACAGAAAGAAGACAAAGTAAAACAATTCATGAACACTTAACAATGTAAAGTCAGATTAAAATCAACACTGACTGGAAAAAAACCTGAAAGGTGTCCTGTGGAGTTTTCTTCTACACAGACAACAGTTCAATCGTCTTCCTGCCTTTGCAGGTCCATTGCTGCGTTTGCTGCCACCTGTAGATCACAAGGTAACACAAACAGAGAGCCACTGATGAAGACATTGTTTCACAGCACTTACAGAGGTCAGAAACACCACAGGCTGTCTTTAAAGCAACTCTAAGGTTGGTATTTGTTGTGATTCAGCCCTCAGTTACCACTGTGGTAAATATGGACAGCTGAACATGTGCTGATATCTTGTCGTCTGTTTTGGTTCGGCATCATTCAGCACAATCTTTGTTCCCATGTGTATGTGTTTGTCAGTGAACTGGTGACTCTTACTGGTTGTTCTGGGTGCTGTTACAGAGGAGGCTGGGATCAGTGTAACAAATACTGCAGTGCAGGAACACTGACCATCACTAATATGAGGACTGAGAAGAAAAGAAGGAGGCTCAAAAGCTTCAATTCTTCAATAAATAACATCATATCAAATAAATGCTGCTGCTCTGCTTATGAACCCTTCACACACATATTCAGGCACCTTTGACCTTTCTCATCATTTTGTGCCAAAGAAAATAGATTTGTAAAAACAGAAATAGTATTTTTATTTTAATTCTATATGAAGGGGTGTCATAGACTGATATTCAACTCAAAATACCTTAGTTGTCCCTCAAGGGGCAATTCAAGGCCAGCGAGTGTGCAAACAGAAGTACACATAGACAGTTTAATCAAATCTTGCGGGTTAGATTATATAGATTATATTAGATTGTATTTTAACATCATGTCCCGAGCAGGAGGGAGGGGGGTGGAGGCCAAAAGAAGTGCAGGATTAAAAGGCAACAGTAACTGGAGATGTGGCTTTAACCATAATCCCATCACTAACAGCTAAACTGAGATTAATTCAGTGTTTGGTGTTACTTCGAACTTGTGTGATAGCAGGAGAGAAAACTATAATGTTTCCTCTCTTCTTGTTTTGTAACTGAGCCTTGGTTTCATTTGTGTTGTTTATTCATCACTCAGCACATTCTGGATGCTGTCTGACCGCACAGAGGACTCTTTAACATCGTCCCCTCCTCCATTCAGCTGAACCTGGTCTCACAGAACAAGTTCCACTAACTCAGACTCTCTTTCATTGACAATGCTGAATAATCTGTTTTATAAAGTTGTACCATGAATCCAGTTGAACTCAGTGTGGCTCTCTTTGGGGTACCTGTCTTCACATTGGTGATCCTGGATAAGTGGTCTCATAAAGCTGGTTGTTAACTGGTTCAGTGAACTCTGAGTTTATCAATGCAGCTACAAGAGTCATGAGAAAGAATCTTTTTAAATATGTTCAGTATTTCTAACATGCTCAGTAGTATAAAGGGAGTAGTTTTTATTTTATGTCTTCTCTGAAAAATAAGGAAGGTTTTTCAGTTTTGTTTCTCTCACTTTGATGAGTTTCTGATCAACCTTTTTCTCGAAGGTGTTACTCAACAAATATTTTATCTCCCAGACTGATTTTTATGAATTCCTTTTGAATCTAGTCACTGACTTTATTTCCTGCTATATAAACTTATTTGTTCCTGCAGTGAGAAGTTGTAATGTCTGTAAACACAGTATGAACAGGACTAAACTTTATATGAAAACTACTCTAACAACCTGATTATTAGTCATTCATTCAGTGTTCAGTTACATCCACTGGTTGAAAATACTGACTGCCCTGCTGAACAACTCTTTAGAGATAATAACAGAGAGGAACTCAAAACCTCAAATGTTGAGAAACTGTGAAATTTCATAAAGTCATTGTACATCCTCATTTCCTGTCAGATTAAGAACAGAACAACATCACAGTGGAGAGTTTGCATCCATCACGCTGTAAGTCAGAGTTTCTTTTTAAAGTAAAACTTGAATGTAAAATGTTGGATTTGTCATCATTTCATTCTTTGACTGTTATAACAATGTGCAGATTATTTTATGGACAAACTCTCTGTGTTGTTTATTGTGATATCATTATAGTCTATATAAAGTGGACTCACACTGTTACGTAGACACTGAGTCTGTATCTTTATATTGTTATCATTTATTTTACAAACCTTTTATTGAAAGCTTTGAACTCTGAAAGACGATGAAGTGAAAGATTAAATATGTTTTTATCCTCCAACAGTGGAGGAGGAAGAACTCTAACAGTCAGTAAATGAAGCACTGCCACAAAATACATAGTCCTTAATCAGTATTTTACTCATTTAATCAATAATCTACTTTCAGGATGAAGTACTATTAACAGTTAAAGGATAAATGTTACAGTTCTTTTCAATAATTAACAGTTAATTTCCTGTGAAATGATTGAGGAGTTAACATGTGAGGGCAGTTTGATGCTTTAAAGGATGCATTTAGATACACAGTCCATCTTAATACAAACATACATTGAAAGAGTTATTGATCACTTTTTCCTGAATCACATTGGACAAATCTTTTTATCAGAAAATTCAAACAGTGATATTCTTAAAACAGACAGAATGTCTTCAAATGTACAAACAGACTGTACAGGAGGAGAAGAACAGAAAAACTTCATAACACATAACTTTATTATTATTTCACATGAGCATGAGAGTGGTGCACTCTGGTTTGTGGTTCAGTCAGTTACAGCTGATGAGGAACAGAAACAACAGATCACACTGATGCAATGAGACAGGAAGAAGAGAGACAGTGAAAGAAAAACTAAAATCAGCTCTACAGTTTCTACCCTGTTCAACCCCATTTTCCAGTAAAGACTTTTATTTATTTTATTTTAAACAAGCAGACTAAAGGTTTGTGTCTTTCTTTATATTCAGGAGTCTACAATGCTGTATCCAAAGACAGAGCTCTGTGATGGACTGTCCTTCAGGACCTGCAGGGTTTTCATCATTCTTCTAACACAGTGTTTAACAGGTAATTTACAGTAAGACAAACGTCTTCATATAATCAGATTGTGTCAGCTGCTGTTTATATTCTCACTGCTGATGATGAGTTGTTCCTGTACTCCTGATACACAATACCTTAAAAATAATAATGATAAATATTACACAGATCCTGATTGATTTTAACGTCACTTTTAATGTCAGCCATTTTGTCCTTCACGCACACACACACTAAAACAAATTTTTTATCATGTTTTTTATCCCAAAAAAAGCCCAATAGAATAACTGTATCTTAACAGGAAGCTCAGGATGAGCCGTGGTTCTTTAAAAATAAAAGTCCTGGTAAGTACATGTACGAATGTACTAAGTTTTTCAAAATAAATCCGGAACTCAGGATGACGCTAATGTCGGACAGTTTTCTTGAAATGTTCTAATGTTTTTAAGTATTTCTGAATTATGAATATTTAACAGGAAGTGTAAATATGATGTTTGTCTCTGCAGCACAGTCTGATGTGATTGGCTCAGACAAACCAGTTACAGTAACAGTCGGTGATAACGCCATCCTGCCATGTCACCTGGAGCCTCCATCCAATGTGAGGAGTCTAACAGTGGAGTGGAAACGTGATGGAACATTTGTGCATGTCAGTCGACATGGGAAGGACTATCTAGATGATCAGGACAAGAACTTCAGAGGTAGAACATCTGTCTTCCATGAAGAAATGATCTTTGGAAACATTTCACTAAAACTGACCAACGTAACTGAACTGGATGCTGGAAGTTACACCTGCTTTGTTCCCGGACTGCAAAGTCAGGTCAAGAGAGGCTTCATTAACCTCACTGTTGGTGAGTACTGCTAACATATTACACATTCAAATAAAATAAAATGTTATTTGTCACGTTTTAAAGGGTTTTTAGCTGCTAATGTGGGGCCATATGTATGTGTTATGTATCAGCTGACATAAAAACAGCTTAAACAATTCCCTCAAATTAAATTAATAACAAAATCAATGTCATATTGTGCTTGGGAAACAGGAAACAGAGAAAAGGAAAATTATTGTTTGTAAGATTTAATGTAACAGAATTGTTACTCCGTATGTATAATTTCACTTCATCTTTTCTTGTATCTTCAGGTGTCGTCTCCTCTCCTGTTATCAGTGTAATGAACAGAACCAGCAGCAGTGTGGTTCTACAGTGTGAGTCTAAAGGCTGGTATCCAGAGCCTGAGGTGGTCTGGCTGGACGGTGAGGGAAACCTCCTCTCTGCTGGACCTACAGAGACAGTCAGAGGTCCTGATGACCTCTATACTGTCAGCAGCAGAGTGACTGTGGAGAAGAGACACAGCAACAACTTCACCTGTAGAGTCCAACAGAAGGACATCAACCAGACCAGAGAGACACACATCTATGTTCCAGGTTATAAAGAGCTCTAAATATATTAAACATATTGTCACTGTTGAGCACTAGTTTGATTCAATAATGTCATTCTGTTCTCTTTTCTATCTTTTCATATGATTCATTCACAGTTCAGTCGTCTCCTGATCGGATTCGGATCATCATCAGACTTATTTTTATTATTGCTCTGCTCATTATCACCCTGATAATATGTAAGTCACATATTTATTTTCCTTTTTTATTCCAAGTTACTGTCAGAGCTCTTTATTGACGTACATACAGGCATAACAACAGTAACTAAGCAAACAGTCTGAAATGATCGAGGAAAACAATTTGAGGAAATAAAATGTGTTTCTTTCAAAGGTTTTCTCTCATTTGGAAATGTTCTGTTTATGAAAGTCACTGTGATGTCTCTCTGTCTTTCTGTCTTTGTCTCTCTCCCTCTGTAAACTCTTGCTCATGGTGGTACTGTTGGGTCTCTGTAAATAATGCTATAAGGAGTTCAGTCTAGACCTGCTCTATTTGAAAAGTGTCCTGAGATAACTTCTGTTATGAATTGGCACTATATACATTGAATTGAATTAAATGTTAAAAATATTCCAGTTCAATTATCATATTTTTGTTCTGATTGTGTCGTTTTCTCACTTTAACACTCATTCATTGATTAGACAAAAACACATGAACACAACAACTTCAACACTTTCCTGTTTCTGTTGGCTCACAGGCACAAAGACGATCCTGAGGAATGGAATTAAACTGGAATGAGATGTAACACATGGTGTGAAACAGGAACTGTTAATGGTCGAAGGAAAGCCAAAGGTCCAGAAGCATAATGTAAATATGAATGCAGTGCAGCTCCAGCTCTTAGTGGAGGGAAATCAGCAACAGGAGGACCAGAGAGAGCAACTGGACAGAGTTCAGAGGTCGCAGTCAGAGGAAACATCAGGAGCAGGAAATAACACTGAAGACACTTTAAAACACAGAGAGACGCAGCGGACTAAAAACCTCCTGTAGTGACCGAGAACAAGGAGGAAATCATTGTGACACTGGAGGATATTCTCCATCTTTTCCTGCTCTACCAGCAGCGTAACTTCTGTATATGCACGTGACGGAGCTGCACAGGGGCCTGCAGCAGTTCAGAGCCCATAACAAACCACTGGTATCTGCACTGCTGCTTCAATCTTGATTGACAGTAGCTGAACCAACATCATGTGCAGCGATGAATTTCTCCTTATTTATAGAAGTCAGTGAGCTAAGCCCCTAATGTTAACTGTTAAGTGTAAGCTTTATAACCTTTTATTGTTTGTTTTATTTTACTCAAGCTGTCAGTGTATGAGTTTGTGCTTTACCACCTGTAGACAACATGTTCATTTTTATATTATTCTAATTGTCGGACATCATGAAACGTTAAGTAAAGCTTCTTGTTGTGTGACAACCCACAGCACTTTAGGATTTATAATCCATGTTGGTTTAAAAGTTAAAGAGAAAATAATATTGAAATAGTTCTACCAAACAGTTCCCACTCAAGGTCCACTTACTGGTATTTTCTTGAGTTTTCAGCCACATCACACAGTCTTCATGGATGTATGAAGTGTGTTCAGATAATTTCAGCAACCTCAGACTGTAACAGAACAGTTTACCTGCAGCCTTCATTGTATTTTATGGAACAGGAAAGTTTGATCTTCCTCCTGGAGCAGAAGGTCTGTTTGAGCAGCAGATAGTAGCACACAACAATGAAAGATATTAGAAATAACAGACAACCCGAGCTGCAGAAATCCAAGAGGACTTCAGATGATGGTTGTTGTGTTTATGGCAGCCTCTCTCTCCTTTAGTTTGACTGACAGCTGAAGATGAACGCAGCAACAGTAACAAACAGAGAAACACTCAGTACAGGTAGAGTACAACAACTAAATCATTTGTCCTGTAAGGAGCTGTGGATGTGACAGGATGCTCCTTTAGTTTCTGATCTTGATACTAGAAAGAAAGGTTAGTGCGCCCCCTGCTGATAAATAAAGGTTTAATATTAGTGTCACTGCATCTTCCTCTTCATGCTCCTATAATGTGTGCTGCTCTCACGTCTCCAGGTTCACAAACAGTCTAAAGCAGAACATCTGTGTGGAGACGCTTCGAGAAAGCAATCACAGGTATCTCACTCTCTGTCTGTTATCAGTCATCAAGTTATCAAATTATACCCCAGGTTAATTAAAACAGTACCTCCAATTATACATATAAAAAACCTGACATTATATCGTTGTATGAAGGGGGGCAAGTCTTCAGCACATTACGTTGCTGTAGCATAAGGGCCCCAAATCTTCATGTAGCTATCTATCAGTTTATAACATAGGAAGTTTTAGCCATTTTGTCCAGACACTCCGTCACTGGTATATCCACTCTAGTTTTCCTACATCCAGTGATAAGTACTGTTCTGCACCATGAGATCTGCTGAGCATTTAGTCCACTTCCCTTTGGTATCACACCTTATAGACAGATCAGCAGTTCCTGTACCAGTACAGACATCATCAAGTGTAATCTGTTTATATGTACTGTAGGGCTCTCTTCATTTCACCTTTATTCATTGTAAAGACTTTAAAAAGTCAATTATTGGCTTAATATGTGCAAAATTAACCCAACAATAAAAAAAAATTTAATCTTGCTGTGGATGATTTCATAAACTAGTAAAATGTGTCAATATCTGTCCTCATAAATATACTAATTTTTATTCAATAGATACTGACGTACTCGCTCAACACTTAAAATGTTATAATAAACTCAGCCACACAATTTAGGATCGGAGGGTTCGAGTACAGTAAATTATTTTGTAGTGTGGTTTTAGTCTTGATTTCACTTCCACAATTATCCACTAGAGGTCACTATTTTACTCTCTAAAATCCTTGGTGTCTCAGCAATGCAGATTTATTTTTCAAGAATGCAATATGTGTCATTAATGTTTGATACATCTTCATCATTTATATTTGAAATAAAGCTAATAAAATATTTATGATAATAAAAACAAGACATTACCTCTAAAACACTAATATCAGCTTCTTAAGCACTTAATTGTGCAATATTAAATATATCATAACACATTTTATTTATCTGTTTTATTAGAATGTTTGATAATGAACTTCAGGGAACATCCTGTTGTCTCAGAATAGAAATGATTACAAATTTAATAGCTGAGATATCATCGCCATGGCTGTACCTTGCCTTTTCCTTGTGTCTCCCCCCCCTGTGTCTCCTGTCTGTGTTGTGTGTGTGGTTTTCCCTCCTGCCTTCCAGCTCTGCTCCACACACCTTTCTGCAATCCCCTTATCAACCCTCCCAGTCTGCCTACCTGCCTCCTATCATCTCATCTACCCAACAGTTTATCAATACCGCGCTCCGTTGATTGTTTCGTAGATTGTCTGGAGCGGGAGTTACACCACACCTTTCTGCATTCCTGCCATATTTAGGATACACCTCATCTATCTGCTTGCCAGTCAGCTATCTTTAGTCAACCATTTCCTTTTTTTGGAATAAGACCGACTCAGTTTGTTTATCTGTTCTGGGGGTTTTTCTCTCTGTCTTCTGCAGAAAACATCACTTCCTGTACAGGTTTCGATACTTGTGCAACTTTTGTAACACCTTTTGACCAGTTCAAGATCAGAGATGAAAAGTGTGTTGAATCTAGATACAATACACTGAACAACAGGGGCGATGTGACAATAAAAGCACAGTGGTAAATAATAAAACTGTGGTTTTTCCACAATGACATGTCAGAATTTCTGCTGTGAAAAAGGCCTTCAGATTTAAAGTGCTCCAGCTTATAAACACTGACATAAAGACACTTCCACTCATACCTCTAAGTTTATCCAACATCTACTACCCTGATACATGTTGAAATAATAAATACATAAGAGACATGTAAAGCTGTATTTCCTTCATTTCAAGTGGAACTTTGGCTTCATACTACAGTGACAGAACCTGACCTTCTCTAGTCTAATTTCAACTTTCAACAGGACACAAAAGCATTCCACAGTTATCTGACTTGTTAGTGAAATGTAATCAAACTAAACTTTGGTTTAATAACCTGTGACCCCCATCAAAGTTGTACTTCTTCATTGCATGCCAGGGTGAGAACAGCACAGCATGACTGAGTTTGCATTCTTCATCCTGCAGATAAGAGTTTCTTTTTAAAAGTGAAATATCGAAGGCATATTTTCACAATCTTAGACTGTTAGAACATATAACATATACTAATACTAGTATACTAATACTAATATAATGCAGGTTATTCTATTGACCTAAACAAATCTGTTGTTGTCTGTATAAAGTGGAATCATTTGGCATTACAAGTGTAATACTGAGCCTGTATGTTTATTCTTCTTATACAACCCTTTTATAGAAAGAAAAATGAAGTGGAACATTGTCTGTGTTTTGTAGTTCAGCCCTGGAGGAAATACATACACAAAATACATAATCCTTCATCAGTATTTTACTCATTTAATCAATAATCTACTTTCAGGATGAAGAACTATTCACAGTTAAAGGATAAATGTTACAGTTCTTTTCAATAATTAACAGTTAATTTCCTGTGAAATGATTGAGGAGTTAACATGTGAGGGCAGTTTGATGCTTTAAAGGATGCATTTAGATACACAGTCCATCTTAATGCAAACATACATTGAAAGAGTTATTGATCACTTTTTCCTGAAGTGATGCTCTATCACAACTTCAGTGGAAGTGGCTGTGGTTCAGGAGGTAGAGTGGATCGTCCACTGATCACAGGGTTGGCAGTTTGATTCCGAGTTTGGTAACAAGCCCTCCTGCCAACACAGCTTTTCCTCTACAATCAAAGTTTTTTTTAATCGCCGCTTACTAAATAATTGGGAGCATAAAAACAAGGTTTTGAGTTGATTAGGCTAGAATAAAATCAACCACTTTTTCCACATTATTTGACCTCCATGAGACCCTCCAACCTGACCTGTAAACTATCGGTCTCACAGTCACAGCTGACACCCCAGTGCTCCCACTACAATCCTCCCTCCTTTAAACCTGTTTGCTCCATCTGTCAGTAAGAATGAGAAGATCCATACAGAACAGAATGATTTATAAACAATAATATTGATTCAGTTTTAATATTTTATATAGAATATTAAGTGAATATTAACATTGTAGAAAATATAACACAATCACTTTAAGTCTCAGAATATCTGCATTCAAACTGGATCCCCCACATTTCAATAGAAACTCCTGTTTATACTATAGTTTGACTGAATACTGAGAGATCTGCATCCACATTGCCCAATATGTCAATGTAATCAATATTTAAATACAATATCTGATCAATAATCTCACAATGCAGAGTAACTTTACTGAGAGACTAGACAATAATCATCTTATTTTAAATGGATGTGTGTCTGTGAGGACTGCAGTCACGCCCATATGTTATCTGAACTGATTCCAGAGTTGGTACAGCTGTTTGAGTTCTCAGTTGTCAGAGTGGAGTGGAAGAACCGGCTCTGTGGATGAGTGTGATTACATTTTTTTAGATCTTAACAAATGTTTTTGTGCGTCACAAGAGCTCAGCCTCTCTGTGCTTTCAGTTTGTTTTTTCCCTGAATTCTCTACAATATGTTTCATAGACATCATACTCGGGGTAAGACAGGACTCTGACACAGACTGAGTTTGTGGTTTTTACTGCAGAGGGTCTTCATGAAGCTACAGTGAACTGTTTCTGTAGTCGGACAGCTGACAGAGTACTTTATTCATGTCAGAGAGAACAAACATCACAGTGGAGAGTTTGCATTCCTCATTCTACAGGTAAGAGTTCTTTAAAGAGTTTTTTAAAGTAAAACTTATAAATAAAACTTGATAATTTCATAATCTTTGACCATTATAACAATGTGCAGATTGTTTTATGGAGAAACGTTCTGTGTTGTTTATGTTGAGGGATAATTCCCAACGTGGTGTGTTTGCCTCCATGAAGTCCATTAATTCCTGATTATGGTGTAAGGGGTTCCCTTACTTAATAATGAAGGTAATTAATCACTGGTGATTAATAATACACTCGTAAATGGGACACCACCTCCGTCGTTTATCTACTGGAATAATCTGGAGGAAGTTATTCCACGAATCTGATCAAATCAATTTGGCTGATGATGAATGTCTTAAAGTGGTTGGTCTTCAGCTTTGATTACAAACTCATTCAGCTTCTTGTTTGAAAATAACTGGAGGATGAAACGCTGCCCTGGAGAATTCTCCATCGTCACTAAGTCCAAGAATTAGATTAAATTCACTTTCTGTGAATCAGGCGACAATACTTGACGATATATATATATATATATATATATATATATATATATATATATATATATATAAGACTACAAAAATATAAAAGAAGAAATTCGTTCGTGTCTTGAGCTTTCAAAATAAAAGTACTTCAGCACCGCAAGTTATTACTTGAGGAAAAATTCAACACGTGTCGCAAACGAAGTAAAGTACAGAAATTAAAAGTAAGAACGAGAGTAAAAAGCGAATGGATCTTAGAAAGAAGAAAAGAACGAAGTTTATAAGAGCAGAAGAGAGGGAATGACGTAACTGGAGAGGAGCTGACCGCGCGTCACTTCCTCTGTTTTGAACTCACGTAACTTTAATAACTCTTATCATATTTTAAAGTTTCAAGATCATAATTCACCGTTCACAGAACCCACCATGACTTAATACATAGTTCACATGTTTTAATATAAAATAAAAAGTAGAGCTGGTTAAAATCATTAAACATGCATATAAAGCAATACTGATGGATTGTACATATTTCATACAGTGCTAGCTTAATCCTTGTTATAACAATTATGTGTCAGGCATTTACTATTTGCAATAAACACAATTTATAAAACAAAGTCCGTTTTAACTCTACCAGAACTTACCAAAGGTGGCACTGTGGCTCCAAACATTCAGACATTTTACACACATGATACACACAATTTGATTTAACCTGAAGATGGAAACAAGGAAAACATAAAATGTGCGACCTTCTCATGCTGGATGGAAATCTGTTAATTTTGAGAAGATGAAATTTTACCTCAATACTCCAACAGAAAATGTTGTTACTGCTATGTAGATGGGAATGTCATTGCTAGCAAATGGACATCTCCTAAATCACCTTAAAGAGGGGGAAAGGAGGGTCTGTTCTCTTCTGGGGTGAGTCTATTAGATCAAAAGGAGATACAAACACATTACATGGCCCTCCTATCATGATTTAAAACTAAAAAGGCATTTAAATTATCACACATCTCTTGTAAGAAAACAACGGTTTCCTAACTCCAGATGCTGGGATCCAGAACCTGGGTGTCGAGGGTGGTTCTGATCTGTGGAGGAGTCATTGTTCTGTGAAAGAGGATAGGAAGATTGACACCTAGACATCCAATCTGTGAATCTGAAAGAAACCAGACTCCCTTGGTAGGAGACTGCTCAGCACCAAAGTCTCACCTCCCCTCCTGGCTCAAAGGGGTCAAGGAAAGAGGCCTTTCTGAACTCTCCTGGTAAACAGAATCAAAATAATATGATGATTGTTGAATTAAGAGACGGATAAAGCGTCTCTTGTAGAGGAAGACAAGGACAAGGTCCTACAATGGACACCTGGAAGGACATTATCCCGCTTATACCATGAATTCACTAAATAAAAACAAATAAGATCAATACTTTGTGTTTAAATTAATGTAATGTAACATCGAACTACCGTCTACTCAACTTATCCTGTAAAAACAACCTGCTGCTATTTTGTTTAATGCAAATGATATTTATGTTTTACCTGCCAAAATCAACAGGAAATGTCTGTTTCATCCGATTTGACTGAACTAGTGACCACAATATCTCCCAAAATGAACTGATTCCAAATATTTGGACACTTTCGTTATTTCCTGTTTTATTTGGTAGTTTTTCTCCTCTTGTGTTATTGACTTTAACTCTTGCAAGAAAAGAGTCTCGTACCCGAGCCAAAGCGCTCTCTGAGCTATGAGACAAGAAAAACTAAAATTAACTTGAGTTTCTCCCCTGTTCAACCTATTTGTTTGGTTTGTTTTTTTTATAACAAGCAGACTAAAGGTTTTGTGCTTTTTATTTCCAGGAGTCTACAATGCTGTATCCAAAGATAGAGCAACATGGACTGTCATTCAGGAACTACATAGTTGTGTTTTTCATTATTCTTCTAATACAGTATTTGACAGGTAATTTACACACAAAACAGTAGCACATTATTCTGTGTGTGTGTGTGTGTGTGTGTGTGTGTGTGTGTGTGTGTGTGTTGGAAAGCAGAAGACCAACTCAGTTTCTGACCAAGACAAAACCTTCCAGTCCCTCCTATCTATTTCTGTAACAACTTGGTGAAAAGATGTAATAAAATCAATGACATTGTAATTTCCTAATGCGTTACTTTATTGACAATAACACAGATTTCCTATATGATTTTATAATGTGAGACTCCAGCACACTGCCAACTCTGTGAGGCTCTTTAGTCTCCTTATGAAGTTATTTAGAGACACAACAGTTCCCACCATGAGCAACAAACAAAAAACTTCATTTTAAGAGGAAGAAGAGAGAATTAGAAAAAGAGATTTGTCTATTATTTCTGTATTTTGAGTGTTTTTGTTGTTTTAATGCAGTTTTATTAAATGTTTTCTTACTTTTAGAAAGTAAAAATGAATCCATTCAGTCTGATGACATGTATTATAACTATACTACTGTTTCTTGTTTGTTCTTTAGTTCGCGTTGCAGAGCAGTCAGAGTTGATTTGTTCACATCAACCAATCGTAGCCCTGACTGGTGATGATGTCATTCTACCATGTTACCTTAAACCTCCAATCAGTGCCAGTTCTGAGACAGTGGTGTGGACCAGACTTGGATTAGACCCAAAGTACATCCATTTTCACCGAGATGGACAACCTGTGTATCGAATTCAAAATCCATCTTATTTTCTCCGAACGAGACTGTTTGTGGATGAACTGCAGAATGGAAACGTCTCCATGAAAATCTTCAGAGTGAAAATCTCTGATGCAGGAAAATACTTTTGTATCCTTGAACCAATGTTGAAGAAAGCTTCCATCCAACTCACTGTTGGTAAGTCAGACTTTCTGAAGATGATGAATTACACATTTCTGCTGACTGCAAAGATCAGTAATGTAACTTTATATTAGAAGTAAGCAGCCATGATAAGACACAAAGAAAACAGTGCTGTAAGTTATTTGTTGGATCTGAATCCACTGTTTGAAATTCCTCCTCTCTTCTCATCAGGTGTTGTCTCCACTCCCATCATAGAGGCTGTCTCCAATAACAGTACAAGAGTAGTTTTACAGTGTGAGTCTAAAGGCTGGTATCCAGAGCCTGAGGTGGTCTGGCTGGACGGTGAGGGAAACCTCCTCTCTGCTGGACCTACAGAGACAGTCAGAGGTCCTGATGACCTCTATACTGTCAGCAGCAGAGTGACTGTGGAGAAGAGACACAGCAACAACTTCACCTGTAGAGTCCAACAGAAGGACATCAACCAGACCAGAGAGACACACATCTATGTTCCAGGTTATAAAGAGCTCTAAATATATTAAACATATTGTCACTGTTGAGCTCTAGTTTGATTCAATAATGTCATTCTGTTCTCTCTTCTATCTTTTCATCTGATTCATTCACAGTTCAGTCTTCTGATTGGAGTGGTATCATCATCATCATCATCATCATCATTCTTCTTTGCATCATTGTGCTGTTCATTATTATGATGCTGATAAAATGTAAGTCACATATTTATTTTCCTTTTTTATTCCAAGTTACTATCAGAGCTCTTTATTGACATACATACAGGCATAACAACAGTAACTAAGCAAACAGTCTGAAATGATCTTCACTGCAGGAAATTCGGGGAAAATGGAGGAAATAAAAGAAAATGTGTTGCTTTCAAAAGCTTTCTCTCAAATGTTTTCTTTATGAAAGTCACTGTGATGTTAAAATATTCCAGTTCAAACAACAGAAACACATGAACAAAACCACTTTAACACTTTCCTGATTCTGTTGGCTCACAGGCATAAAGAGGATCCAGAGGAATTAAATGTTACACTGAAGACACTTTAAAACACACAGAGACGCAGCGTTGAACGACGTGGACTAAAAACCTCCTGTAGTGACCGAGAACGAGGAGGAAATCATTGTGACACTGGAGGATATTCTCCATCTTTTCCTGCTCTACCATCACACTGACAGAGAATGATGATGTTGTTTGTCTTCCTAGTTTACAATCTATCCATTGTGACTTTGTTTTCAGTCTATGTGAGCAGGTGTTGTCTTTGAGCCAGTGAAAAGGCTGCAGACACTCAGTGAAGAAGGGAGATCTTAATGATGTTGGTGTCCAGTCTAAGATATGAGCTGTGACTGAAGATTCCTGCTTTCATTTCATGGATTGTATCAAAGTTCCCACTTTAGCACTTTAAAAGAATCTGAACTGTTTTGTAAAATGTGTAAGGAGCTGTGGATGTGACAGGATGCTCCTTCAGTTTCTGGTTTTAGTGACAATGAAAATACTGATCTTGGCATTAACCTCTGTTCACATTTTAGTATTTATTTCTGCACTTTTCTGTATTTATAATTCACTAACTGCTGTCTGTAAGTCAAATTAAAGCTTTACTGTACTCGACACTATTAAATCTATCTATCAATAGATCATACTCTCATTTATTATGTCACTGTGGTCATTTTCAACACTGTCAGTGATTCAGACACTATCTGACTTTACATCTGGAACCTTTAAAGTCATTTAACAATGTAATAAAACACAGGGTGACTCCTTATTGAACAGAAACCTTTACACTCACTTTAAGCTCTCTGATATTAGAAAGAAAGGTTAGTGCGCCCCCTGCTGCTCATAAAGCTGGTTGTTAACTGGTTCAGTGAACTCTGAGTTTATCAATGCAGCTACAAGAGTCATGAGGAAGAAGGCAATCTTTTTAAATTTGTTTCTGTGCAGTAAGAAGTTGTAATGTCTGTAAACACAGTATGAACAGGACTAAACTTTATATGAAAACTACTCTAACAATCTGATTATTAGTCATTCATTCAATGTTCAGTTACATCCTGTGGTTAAATAATACTGACTAGACTGCTCAGCAACTCTTTAGAGAAAATAATAGAGGAACTCAAAACCTCAACCATTGACTGAAACTGCCTGAAATTTAATAAAGTCATTGTAGATCCTCATTTCCTGTCAGAACAGAACAACATGACAGTGGAGAGTTTGCATCCATCACGCTGTAAGTCAGAGTTTCTTTTTAAAGTAAAACTTGAATGTTAAATGTTGGATTTGTCATCATTTCATTATTTGACTGTTATAACAATGTGCAGATTATTTTATGGACAAACTCTCTGTGTTGTTTATTGTGATATCATTATAGTCTATATAAAGTGGACTCACACTGTTACGTAGACACTGAGTCTGTATTCTTATATTGTTATCATTTACTTTACAAACCTTTTATCGAAAACTTTGAACTCCATTTTTAAAGTAAAAACGATGGTCAGAAAGATTAAGAAAAGAAAATGTATATCACACATAATATCTGGTATTAATTGTTTCCACTAGTATATCGATGTGATGACAACAGCATGTGACTGCGGGTTTGTACTTTACTGTCCATGAGGAGGTTAGATGAGGATGTGAGAACAACAGATCACAAAAACACTGAAACCAAAGAGAAACTAAAATAAACTCTAGAGTTTCTACCCTGTTCAACCTCATTTTCAACTAAATACATTTATTTATTATTTTATTTTAAACAACAACACTAAAGGTTGTTGTCTTTCTTTATATTCAGGAGTCTACAATGCTGTCCAAAGACAGAGCTCTGTGATGGACTGCAGGGTTTTCATCATTCTTCTAACACAGTGTTTAACAGGTAATTTACACATAGAAACAGTCCAGTAACACATTGAGTGTGTGTGTGTGTGTGTGTGTGTGTGTGTGTGTGTGTGTGTGTGTGTGTGTGTGTGTGTGTGTGACAAGAATTTTGTTTTTAATGCAGTTTTATTAAATGTGTTCTTACTTTTAGAAAGTAATAATGAATCCATTCAGTCTGATGACATGTATTATAACTATACTACTGTTTCTTGTTTGTTCTTTAGTTTGCGTTGCAGAGCAGTCAGAGTTGATTTGTTCACATCAACCAATCGTAGCCCTGGCTGGTGATGATGTCATTCTACCATGTTACCTTGAACCTCCAATCAGTGCCAGTTCTGAGACAGTGGTGTGGACCAGACCTGGTTTAGACCCAAAGTACATCCATGTTCACCGAGATGGACGACTGATGTTTGATTATCAAAACCCATCTTATTATCTCAGAACGAGACTGTTTGACGATGAACTGCAGAATGGAAACGTCTCCATGAAAATCTTCAGAGTGAAAATCTCTGATGCAGGAAAATACTTTTGCATCCTTGAATCAATGTTGAAGAAAGCTTCCATCCAACTCACTGTTGGTAAGTCAGACTTTCTGAAGATGATGAATTACACATTTCTGCTGACTGCAAAGATCAGTAATGTAACTTTATATTAGAAGTAAGCAGCCATGATAAGACACAAAGAAAACAGTGCTGTAAGTTATTTGTTGGATCTGAATCCACTGTTTGAAATTCCTCCTCTCTTCTAATCAGGTGTCGTCTCCACTCCCATCATAAAGGTTGTCTCCAGTAACAGTGGAAGTGTAGTTTTACAGTGTGACTCTAAAGGCTGGTATCCAGAGCCTGAGGTGGTCTGGCTGGACGGTGAGGGAAACCTCCTCTCTGCTGGACCTACAGAGACAGTCAGAGGTCCTGATGACCTCTATACTGTCAGCAGCAGAGTGACTGTGGAGAAGAGACACAGCAACATCTTCACCTGTAGAGTCCAACAGAAGGACATCAACCAGACCAGAGAGACACACATCTATGTTCCAGGTTATAAAGAGCTCTAAATATATTAAACATATTGTCACTGTTGAGCTCTAGTTTGATTCAATAATGTCATTCTGTTCTCTCTTCTATCTTTTCATCTGATTTATTCACAGTTCTGTGGTCTCCTGATTGGATTTGGATCATCATCCATCTTTTTAACATTACTGCCCTTCTGTTCGTCATTATCACTCTAATGAAATGTAAGTCACATATTTATTTTCCTTTTTTATTCCAAGTTACTGTCAGAGCTCTGTATTGACATACATACAGACATAACAACAGTAACTAAGCAAACAGTCTGAAATGATCTTCACTGCAGGAAATTTGGGGAAAATGGAGGAAATAAAAGAAAATGTGTTTCTTTCAAAAGCTTTCTCTCATTTGGAAATGTTCTGTTTATGAAAGTCACTGTGATGTTAAAAATATTCCAGTTCAATTATCATATTTTTGTTCTGCTTGTGTAGTTTTCTCACTTTAACACTCATTCATTGATTAGACAAAAACACATGAACACAACAACTTCAACACTTTCCTGTTTCTGTTGGTTCACAGACAGAAAGAAGAACCAGAGGAATGAAACTGAACTGGAAGGAGATGTAACACATGGTGTGAAAGAGGAACTGTTAATGGTCGAAGTAAAGCCAAAGGTCCAGAAACATAATGTAAATATGAATGCAGCTCAACTCCAGCCCTTAGTGGAGGGAAATCAGCAACAGGAGGACCAGAGAGAGCAACTGGACAGAGTTCAGAGATCACAGTCAGAGGAAACATCAGGAGCAGGAAATAACACTGAAGACACTTTAAAACACAGAGAGACGCAGCGTTGAACGACGTGGACTAAAAACCTCCTGTAGTGACTGAGAACGAGGAGGAATTCATTGTGACACTGGAGGATATTCTCCATCTTTTCCTGCTCTACCATCAGCATAACCTCTGTATATGCAGATGATGCAGTTGCACAGGGGTCTGCAGCAGTTCAGTGAGCTTAGCCCCTTATGTTAACTGTTAACTGTAAGCTTTATAACCTTTTATTGTTTGTTTTGTTTTTGTTTTCATATTATTCTAATTGCCTGCTTTTATTTGCCTCATTGTCATCATGAAACGTTAAATAAAGCTTCTTGTTGTCTGACTTGGCTAGGCTGACTGTTGGTTTAAAAGTTAAAGAGAATATAATATTGAAATAGTTCTACCAAACAGTTCCCACTCAAGGTCCACTTACTGGTATTTTCTTGAGTTTTCAGCCACATCACACAGTCTTCATGGATGTATGAAGTTTGTTCAGATAATTTCAGCAACCTCAGACTGTAACAGAACAGTTTACCTGCAGCCTTCATTGTATTTTATGGAACAGGAAAGTTTGATCTTCCTCCTGGAGCAGAAGGTCTGTTTGAGCAGCAGATAGTAGCACACAACAATGAAAGATATTAGAAATAACAGACAACACGAGCTGCAGAAATCCAAGAGGACTTCAGATGATGGTTGTTGTGTTTATGGCAGCCTCTCTCTCCTTTAGTTTGACTGACAGCTGAAGATGAACGCAGCAACAGTAACAAACAGAGAAATACTCAGTACAGGTAGAGTACAACAACTAAATCATTTGTCCTGTAAGGAGCTGTGGATGTGACAGGATGCTCCTTTAGTTTCTGATCTTGATACGAGAAAGAAAGGTTAGTGCGCCCCTGCTGATAAATAAAGGTTCAATATTAGTGTCACTGCATCTTCCTCTTCATGCTCCTATAATGTGTGCTGCTCTCACGTCTCCAGTTTCACAAACAGTGTAAAGCAGAACATCTGTGTGGAGACGCTTCGAGAAGGCAATCACAGGTATCTCACTCTCTGTCTGTTATCAGTCATCAAGTTATCAAATTATAATCCAGGTTATGTAAAACAGTACCTCCAATTAAACATATACAAAACATGACATTATGTCATTGTAGGAAGGGGGGGAAGGCTTCAGCACATTATGTTGCCGTAGCATAAGGGCCCCAAATCTTCATGTAGCTATCTATGAGTTTATAACATAGGAAGTTTTAGCCATTTTGTCCAGACACTCCGTCACTGGTATATCCACTCTAGTTTTCCAATATCGCAGCACTACCCTACATCCAGTAATAAGTACTGTTCTGCACCATGAGATCTGCTGAGCATTTAGTCCACTTCCCTTTGGTATCACACCTTATAGACAGATCATCAGTTCCTGTACCAGTACAGACGCCATCAAGTGTAATCTGTTTATATGTACTGTAGGGCTCTCTTCATTTCACCTTTATTCATTGTAAAGACTTTAAAAAGTCAATTATTGGCTTAATATGTGCAAAATTATCCCAACAATCAAAAAAATTTTATTTTGCTGGGGATGATTTCATAAACTAGTAAAATGTGTCAATAGTTGTACTCATAAATATACACATTTTTATTCAATAGATACTGACGTACTCGCTCAACACTTAAAATGTTATAATAAACTCAGCCACAACATGTAGGTGTGGAGCGTTTGAGTACAGTAAATTATTTTGTCGTGTGGTTTTCGTCATGATTTCACCTTCACAATTGTCCACTAGATGTCACTATTTTACTATCAAATAAAATCCTTGGTGTCTCAGCAATGCAGATTTATTTTTCAAGAATGCAATATGTGTCCTTAATGTTTGACACATCTTCATTGTTTATGTTTGAAATAAAGCTAATAAAATATTTATGATAATAAAAACAAGACATTACCTCTAAAACACTAATATCAGCTTCTTAAGCACTTAATTGTGCAATATTAACAATATTATTACACATTTTATTTATCTGTTTTATTAGAATGTTTAATAATGAACTTCAGGGAACATCCTGTTGTCTCAGAATAGAAATGATTACAAATTTAACAGCTGAGATGTCATCGCCATGGCTGTATCCTTGCCTTTTCCTTGTGTCTCCCTCCCCTGTGTCTCCTGTCTGTGTTGTGTGTGTGGTTTTCCCTCCTGCTTTCCAGCTCTGCTCCACACACCTTCCTCCAATCAACTTATCAACCCTCCCAGTCTGCCTACCTGCCTCCAATCAACTCATCTACCCAACAGTATATCCACTCCAGTGCTCCGTCTGTTGTTTTCCAGATTGTTCAGTCTTCAGTGGAAGTTAATCCTCACCCGCATTCCTGCCTACTGCCCACCTGATTCACCTCCCTTGTGAGCCTGCCTGCTATCTTCAGTCAGCCTTCTCCTCAGCCCTCATCATCATCGCTATCATCACACAAATACAACCAACCTCACTCTGATTCTGTCTTGCATTTGGGTCAGATGTTTATCGAACAACATGAAATATAACTTTTTTTATCTGTTCTTTTGTTTTTCCTGTCTGTCCTGGTAGAAGACCGTCACTGCTGTCTGTACACGTTTCTACACTTACTGGGGTTTTCTGTAACACCTTTTGAACAGTAGAGAGTACAGAGTTTGGTAAATCTGGATACAATGCACTGAACAACAGTATTGTTTATTACCTTGTTAACAGACAAATGTGTGACATTGTATATTGCTCTTTTCATTAATTATTGCAATATAATAAAGTTTATAAGGATTATTTTATTGATTAGTCTTGTTACCAGTATAAATTAAACACATTAGGTCGAGTGGATGTAAACCTAGAATTCATTTAATGGATTTCTCCACTGCTTTTCAAAATTCCAGGGTTGGTTTCATTTGTCTGCCTGCATGTTCTGACACATTCAGTGCTTTATCTTATGATGATCTATCTTCCCTGCATACATCACTGAAGTTGTTCTTCTTTATTGCCCGTCAGAGCGGGAACAGCACAACATGACTGATTGAGTTTTCATTCGTCACCCTGCAGGTAAGAGTTGTTTTGTGTTAAATGTTAAATGTTCCTAATTTCACAATCTTTGACTCTTATAACATATATGTATATACAATATAATGTGCAGGTTATTCTACTGACTTAAGCAAATCCTCTGTTGTTGTTGTTTATAAAAAGTGGAATACCGACATTACCAGTGTAATACTGAGCCTGTCTATGCTTTATAAACTTCATATAGTCCTTAATCAGTATTTTACTCATTTAATCAATAATCTACTCTCAGGATGAAGTACTATTAACAGTTAAAGGATAAATGTTACAGTTCTTTTCAATAATGCATTTAGATACACAGTCCATCTTAATACAAACAGACATTGTACAGAGTTATTGATCACTTTTTCCTGAAGTGATGCTCTATCACAATTGCAGTGTTTGTGTGTATGTGAGAGAGAGAGAGACAGATATTGAAGATCTTTGGATATCAGTGTTATATAAATGCAGTATTTAAGAGTTGGGAGTCAGATATCAGTAACATGAAGTCTTTTTATCATAGATGTGTGTGTGTGTGTGTGTGTGTGTGTGTGTGTGTGTGTGTGTGTGTGTGTGTGTGTGTGTGTGTCTGTGTGTCTGTGTGTTAAATTCCTTTATGAGTCATCCATAAACAGACCAAAGCAAACAATATTTAGTGTTTTGGACAACAATGAATGTGTGTAAATGTAATAAAATTACATTTAGAAAATAGCAAAATTCCTTTTAAACAAATATATTTATTAATTATACAGTCAATTTATAGCTTAACATGATTAATAAGTTTCAGTATTTATCTCTGCATACTTCATGTACACAAAGTAAAACATATTTAAGTAGAAATTCAACATTGTGGATCATTAACTGATCCTGAAATACAGCGCTGATGTGGTGTCGGCCAGTCCCACCGCCCTGCGTCGACTGATTGCCTGGAAAGAGAGCAGAGTCTGTCAGGAAGTCAGTGCAGACTGTACAGACAGTGCTGCTACTGCCTGGTACTAACTCATTATCAGATAATAAAGCTGGAATAGAAATCCTGATCACATCAGAACTGTTTGATATATTCTGTATCATATCCTGTAAATTTGTTTGATATAATAGTATTGCCTTGTTAACAAATGAGTGACATAATACATTAATGAACAATAAATAAATAATAAATACTTAAGAGACATGTAAAGCTATATTTCTTTCATTTTAAGAGGATCTTTTACTTCAACCCATTCACAGTCAGTACCTTGTTTTATCTGACTTGTTAGTGAAATGTAGACAAACTAACTAAACTTTGGTTGAATAATCTGTTCAGGTCAAATACATTTTAACTCACAAACATGATGGAAATAAAGATGAATTAACACAAGTTGCTTTGTTGTTCATTAGGTTTGAGAAACGCTGGTCGATCTACATTAAATAAAGACACAGAAGACTGACATGTAACACAAGCAAACAGCTACTGAAGTTATCAGCTACTTTTACCTGATACAGTTGAGATAATACTGCCTGTATTGAATGTACTACTGTAATATTGTGATAATGCAGCTATGAAGGATTCCATTGAGAGAAAACATAAAAGGCTTTATTGCTCTTTTCATTAATTATTGCAATATGATAAAGTTTTTAAAGGATTATTTTATTGATTTGTCTTGTTACCGGTATAAACTAAACGCATTAGTTTGAGTGGGTGTGAATGTAAACCTAGAATTCATGTAATGTATTTCTCCACTGCTTCTCCAAATCCAGGATGTTGGTTTCATTTGTCTGCCTGCATGTTATAACACATTTAGTGCTTCATCTTATCATCCTCCCCTTGTGTATGCATCAGTGAAGTTCTTCTTTATTTCCTGTCAGGATGGGAACAGCACAACATGAGTGACTGAGTTTTCATTCTTCAACCTGCAGGTAAGAGTTGCTTTTTAATGTTAAATGTTCATTATTCCACATTCTTTGACTCTTATAACATATAACATACAATATAATGTGCAGGTTATTCTGTTGACTTAAACAAATTCTTAACTATTCTTAACCAATAATTAACAGTTAATTTCTTGTGAATTTATGGAGGAGTTAACATGTGAGGGCAGTTTTTAAGACAAATGAAATGTCTTCAAATATACAAACAGACTGTTCAGGAGGAGAAGAACAGAAAAAGCTCATACAACATAAGATTCCCTTCATAGACATTTCAAGCACTCTTTGACTGATTTTCCACAAGTATGTGCATGTTTAGATCTGGTTTCAGATGAGGGTGAAAGAAAAACGTTCATACTGATGGTTTACTGAGATAGAAAGATGAAGAACAGATAAAGTGAAAAACAGCAGTGTTTCCAACAAGGCTGAACAACCAGACTAAAGGTTTTGACTTTATTTGCAGTATTCTACAATACTGTCCAGTGATGGACTGTCTTTCAGGACCTGCAGTGTTTCAATGTGTCTGATACTGACTTTTGAAGGTATTTCACAAAAACACACAAAACACTCCAGGAAAACTTTGATGTGTGTGTTTTGGATGTTTCACACGTGCCTGTATTTATATACTGAGAGAGAGAGAGAGAGAGAGAGAGAGAGAGAGAGAGAGAGAGAGAGAGAGAGAGAGAGAGATGTTGAACCCATGACCAATGCAGCTAGGACTCAGCTTTGGTAAATGGGTCAGATAAAGAAATACATGTAACATACCAAGTCCCCTCAGAGAGTCAAAGAAAAACAGATCGCACAGGACTGAAACAGCAACAAGAGACAGTGAACCCAGAGATAAACTCAAATTAACTCTAGAGTTTCTACCCTGTTCAACCTCATGTTCCACTGAGTAAAGACAATTGTTTTATTTGTGTTTTTTAGAACAACCAGACTAAAGGATGCTTTATTATTATTAATAATAAAACATTATTTATTTTCAGGAGTCTACAATGCTGTGCAGTGATGGACTTCAGGACCTGCAGTGTTTTAATGTGTCTAATAAAGTCTTTTGAAGGTATTTCCACACAAAACACTCCAATAACACATTGATGTGTTTGTGACCAAAAAATCACTGAGATCGTAATCATTCACATCAAAACTAATTTATTCATTACTGTCAATGAAAGAAATTCACTATGCGATTATACAGTCATACATAAGCTTAATGGTAATGCTAACATGCTAACATGATGACAATTATAATTTTGATAATTATTTGTAGCAGGTAGAATTTGACCTTGTCCACCATCATAGTTTAGCATGTTAGCATGTTTTTTTCTTCAGATACAGACTCTGAGGCTCCAGCGGTCGATTGTCTTTGTTTTTGATGCAGTTTTATTAAATGTTTTCTTACTTTTAGAAAGTAAAAATGAATCCATTCAGTCTGATGACATGTATTATAACTATACTACTGTTTCTTGTTTGTTCTTTAGTTTGCGTTGCAGAGCAGTCAGAGTTGATTTGTTCACATCAACCAATCGTAGCCCTGGCTGGTGATGATGTCATTCTACCATGTTACCTTGATCCTCCAATCAGTGCCAGTTCTGAGACAGTGGTGTGGACCAGACCTGGTTTAGACCCAAAGTACATCCATGTTCACCAAGATGGACGACTGATGTTTGATTATCAAAATCCATCTTATTATCTCAGAACGAGACTGTTTGTGGATGAACTGCAGAATGGAAACGTCTCCATGAAAATCTTCAAAGTGAAAATCTCTGATGCAGGAAAATACTTTTGCTTCCTTCGATCAATGTTGAAGGAAGCTTCCATCCAACTCACTGTTGGTAAGTCAGACTTTCTGAAGATGATGAATTACACATTTCTGCTGACTGCAAAGATCAGTAATGTAACTTTATATTAGAAGTAAGCAGCCATGATAAGACACAAAGAAAACAGTGCTGTAAGTTATTTGTTGGATCTGAATCCACTGTTTGAAATTCCTCCTCTCTTCTCATCAGGTGTTGTCTCCACTCCCATCATAGAGGTTGTCTCCAATAACAGTAGAAGAGTAGTTCTACAGTGTGAGTCTAAAGGCTGGTATCCAGAGCCTGAGGTGGTCTGGCTGGACGGTGAGGGAAACCTCCTTTCTGCTGGACCTACAGAGACAGTCAGAGGTCCTGATGACCTCTATACTGTCAGCAGCAGAGTGACTGTGGAGAAGAGACACAGCAACAACTTCACCTGTAGAGTCCAACAGAAGGACATCAACCAGACCAGAGAGACACACATCTATGTTCCAGGTTATAAAGAGCTCTAAATATATTAAACATATTGTCACTGTTGAGCTCTAGTTGGATTCAATAATGTCATTCTGTTCTCTCTTCTATCTTTTCATCTGATTCATTCACAGTTCAGTCTTCTGATTGGATTCTGATCATCACCATTATTCCTGTTTGCATTATTGTGCTGTTCATCATTATCATCCTGACAATATGTAAGTCGCATATTTATTTTCCTTTTTTATTCCAAGTTACTGTCAGAGCTCTTTATTGACATACATACAGGCATAACAACAGTAACTAAGCAAACAGTCTGAAATGATCTTCACTGCAGGAAATTTGGGGAAAATGGAGGAAATAAAAGAAAATGTGTTGCTTTCAAAAGCTTTCTCTCAAATGTTCTCTTTATGAAAGTCACTGTGATGTTAAAAATATTCCAGTTCAAACAACAGAAACACATGAACAAAACCACTTCAACACTTTCCTGATTCTGTTGGCTCACAGGCATAAAGAGGATCCAGAAGAATTAAATGTAACACTGAAGACACTTTAAAACACAGAGAGACGCAGCGTTGAACGACGTGGACTAAAAACCTCCTGTAGTGACCGAGAACGAGGAGGAAATCATTGTGACACTGGAGGATATTCTCCATCTTTTCCTGCTCTACCATCACACTGACAGAGAATGATGATGTTGTTTGTCTTCCTAGTTTACAATCTATCCATTGTGACTTTGTTTTCAGTCTATGTGAGCAGGTGTTGTCTTTGAGCCAGTGAAAAGGCTGCAGACACTCAGTGAAGAAGGGAGATCTTAATGATGTTGGTGTCCAGTCTAAGATATGAGCTGTGACTGAAGATTCCTGCTTTCATTTCATGGATTGTATCAAAGTTCCCACTTTAGCACTTTAAAAGAATCTGAACTGTTTTGTAAAATGTGTAAGGAGCTGTGGATGTGACAGGATGCTCCTTTAGTTTCTGGTTTTAGTGACAATGAAAATACTGATCTTGGCATTAACCTCTGTTCACATTTTAGTATTTATTTCTGCACTTTTCTGTATTTATAATTCACTAACTGCTGTCTGTAAGTCAAATTAAAGCTTTACTGTACTCGACACTATTAAATCTATCTATCAATAGATCATACTCTCATTTATTATGTCACTGTGGTCATTTTCAACACTGTCAGTGATTCAGACACTATCTGACTTTACATCTGGAACCTTTAAAGTCATTTAACAATGTAATAAAACACAGGGTGACTCCTTATTAAACAGAAACCTTTACATTCACTTTAAGCTCTCTGATATTAGAAAGAAAGGTTAGTGCGCCCCCTGCTGCTCATAAAGCTGGTTGTTAACTGGTTCAGTGAACTCTGAGTTTATCAATGCAGCTACAAGAGTCATGAGGAAGAAGGCAATCTTTTTAAATTTGTTTCTGTGCAGGAAGAAGTTGTAATGTCTGTAAACACAGTATGAACAGGACTAAACTTTATATGAAAACTACTCTAACAGTCTGATTATTAGTCATTCATTCAATGTTCAGTTACATCCTGTGGTTAAATAATACTGACTAGACTGCTCAGCAACTCTTTAGAGAAAATAATAGAGGAACTCAAAACCTCAACCATTGACTGAAACTGCCTGAAATTTAATAAAGTCATTGTAGATCCTCATTTCCTGTCAGAACAGAACAACATGACAGTGGAGAGTTTGCATCCATCACGCTGTAAGTCAGAGTTTCTTTTTAAAGTAAAACTTGAATGTTAAATGTTGGATTTGTCATCATTTCATTATTTGACTGTTATAACAATGTGCAGATTATTTTATGGACAAACTCTCTGTGTTGTTTATTGTGATATCATTATAGTCTATATAAAGTGGACTCACACTGTTACGTAGACACTGAGTCTGTATTCTTATATTGTTATCATTTATTTTACAAACCTTTTATCGAAAACTTTGAACTCCATTTTTAAAGTAAAAACGATGTTCAGAAAGATTAAGAAAAGAAAATGTATATCACACATAATATCTGGTATTAATTGTTTCCACTAGTATATCGATGTGATGACAACAGCATGTGACTGCGTGTTTGTACTTTACTGTCCATGAGGAGGTTAGATGAGGATGTGAGAACAACAGATCACAAAAACACTGAAACCAAAGAGAAACTAAAATAAACTCTAGAGTTTCTACCCTGTTCAACCTCATTTTCAACTAAATACATTTATTTATTATTTTATTTTAAACAACAACACTAAAGGTTGTTGTCTTTCTTTATATTCAGGAGTCTACAATGCTGTATCCAAAGACAGAGCTCTGTGATGGACTGCAGGGTTTTCATCATTCTTCTAACACAGTGTTTAACAGGTAATTTACACATAGAAACAGTCCAGTAACACATTGAGTGTGTGTGTGTGTGTGTGTGTGTGTGTGTGTGTGTGTGTGTGTGTGTGTGTGTGTGTGTGACAAGAATTTTGTTTTTGATGCAGTTTTATTAAATGTGTTCTTACTTTTAGAAAGTAAAAATGAATCCATTCAGTCTGATGTCATGTATTATAACTATACTACTGTTTCTTGTTTGTTCTTTAGTTTGCGTTGCAGAGCAGTCAGAGTTGATTTGTTCACATCAACCAATCGTAGCCCTGCCTGGTGATGATGTCATTCTACCATGTTACCTTGAACCTCCAATCAGTGCCAGTTCTGAGACAGTGGTGTGGACCAGACCTGGTTTAGACCCAAAGTACATCCATGTTCACCGAGATGGACGACTGATGTTTGATTATCAAAACCCATCTTATTATCTCAGAACGAGACTGTTTGACGATGAACTGCAGAATGGAAACGTCTCCATGAAAATCTTCAAAGTGAAAATCTCTGATGCAGGAAAATACTTTTGCTTCCTTGAATCAATGTTGAAGGAAGCTTCCATCCAACTCACTGTTGGTAAGTCAGACTTTCTGAAGATGATGAATTACACATTTCTGCTGACTGCAAAGATCAGTAATGTAACTTTATATTAGAAGTAAGCAGCCATGATAAGACACAAAGAAAACAGGGCTGTAAGTTATTTGTTGGATCTGAATCCACTGTTTGATATTCCTCCTCTCTTCTCATCAGGTGTCGTCTCCACTCCCATCATAGAGGTTGTCTACAATAACAGTGGAAGAGTAGTTTTACAGTGTGAGTCTAAAGGCTGGTATCCAGAGCCTGAGGTGGTCTGGCTGGACGGTGAGGGAAACCTCCTCTCTGCTGGACCTACAGAGACAGTCAGAGGTCCTGATGACCTCTATACTGTCAGCAGCAGAGTGACTGTGGAGAAGAGACACAGCAACAACTTCACCTGTAGAGTCCAACAGAAGGACATCAACCAGACCAGAGAGACACACATCTATGTTCCAGGTTATAAAGAGCTCTAAATATATTAAACATATTGTCACTGTTGAGCTCTAGTTTGATTCAATA
This sequence comes from Dicentrarchus labrax, assembly GCF_905237075.1. Lineage (NCBI taxonomy): Eukaryota > Metazoa > Chordata > Actinopteri > Moronidae > Dicentrarchus > Dicentrarchus labrax. Next base: position 170,444 of record NW_026136705.1, on the reverse strand, counting down.
ATGTCATTCTGTTCTCTCTTCTATCTTTTCAGATTATTCATTCACAGTTCAGTCGTCTTCTGATCGGATTCGGATCATCATCATTCTTCCTGTTTGCATTATTGTGCTGTTCATCATTATCACTCTGGTATTATGTAAGTCACATATTTATTTTCCTTTTTATTCCAAGTTACAGTCAGAGCTCTTTATTGACATACATACAGGCATAACAACAGTAACTAAGCAAACAGTCTGAAATGATCTTCACTCATTTGGAAATGTTCTGTTCATGAAAGTCACTGTGATCTTCAATTTTCACTCATTTCCAGTGAGGCAAAAACACAACAACAACTGTCCTTCTTCTGTTGGCTCACAGGCACAAAGAGGCACCAGAAGAATGAAACTGAACAGGAAGAAGGTAACAGCAGGATGTAAAAACAACAGAGTTCCTGACTCAAATAAAGCCAAATGTGAGGCAAAACGCTAAATGGATTGAACACGAAGAAATTCCCATGAAGGGAAAAAAGAAGCAGCTGGACAGCTTTTGACAACAGCAACTTCAACAATCCAGATAGCTGGATGTAAAAAAGGCTGCATAGGTCATCCAAAGTATGCCAAAGGTCACCAAATGCAGTTGAGATTTATTTGAAGAACTTCCCACATTGAAGAAAAAGAAAAAGTATTTGGAGGACCAGAGATCACAGACACATCAGAAGCTTGAAATAACACTGAAGACACTTAAACTGAAGGCTTAATCTGGTCACAAATAAATCTGGTGTTGTTGATAATAATAATAAAGTTTAGTTATTTACACTGATCCATCTAACTTCAAATCACTGATCAAAACCCACTTTTTCTGAACTGCTTTTAATGATTAAGTCATTGTTGAGTGTTGTAGATATAGCTATAATTTCTTAGTGTGTTGTTTTATTACGTTTTTCTTTTCCTTTTTAACTTATGTGAAGTGTCTTTGAGTTTCTTAAAAAGCGCTCTTTAAATTAAATGTATTATTATTATTTATATGTACAAACGTTGTCTTAAAGCTACACGCAACCTTTAGATGATCTAACAGGATGTAACTTTCTGTGACTCACTTTATATATAATATCTGTCATGGAGAACATCATCGGTGTAAACTGGAGTTTTAACATAGACACAGATTGATTTAGTGATGTTAACTCAGATGGTTTTCATGTAGCAGTCGACTCCTTTTGTGTTCGCAGTTCTCAAACTCTCGTAACTGAGAGTTGCTTTTTTAGCTATAATTCTAATGTTAACTGTTGGATGTGTCATAATGTAATGATCCTGATCTTTATAACAATGTGCAGATTATTTTATGGACACATTTTAGATGTTGTTAATGATTAAAGTTTCACTGGTGGTTCAGGTTTCTAACTACTTCTGACTCATCTGTTGGTGACTTTTGAAACACTGCAATAGAAACAGTTTGCTGGAACATTCATTTTGGTGTCTGCTGCTCACTACGAAACTATTAATGGCTGTCATAAAAACAACTGTTGTACAATTGTTTCCATTATGGCAGGGAGGCATCGAGGAAAGAGTTGCTTTAGGTATTATATATTGTAATCCTACAGTAGCTTTACACTATATCTTAGAAATACCGGCTGTATTATAGATCGGGAAGTCCCGATCCGATCTCAGCGGTCGGTATCGGCCCTGCAGACAACAGGGGAAAGAGAGAAGAGACTTTATTGTGTAAAAAAAAACATTAAGGAACAGCTTTGATGGAGAGCTTAGTGGAGTTTGAATTGACATGAGACTGGTTGTGATGGCGAGCTCAGGACTCATCTTTTCTGATGTAAAAAAAACCCTCACTAAAATGTCTCCATAATGTACATGTGACAAGTTGGGAATTGATACTCTTTAACTGTTGTGGGGTAAAGGAAAAGGCTGAATGTTTATTAAGTTTATTAAGAGTGTTTACTTTTCATCGTTATTTAATTCTTATGTATTAAAATTCTAATATTTAAAGTATTAATCTTAATCTGTGCTCTACAGACTGGTCTCAGTCCTGCGCTCAGGATCGATTGCTTTTCTCATTCGAGTAAAGCTCGCGCAAGAGACACACATCTCATATATATTGTGATTATTTCTCCCCTCTTTAGGTATGTTGTGTATGTGAAACTGAGTTGTTTTGTCTGTAGTAACTTGTTGACATGTAAAGAATATATACATAATGTTTCTGTTACTTTTCGGGTAGATGTAGTCAAGTTGTGTGTGTGTGTGTGTGTGTGTGTGTGTGTGTGTGTGTACGGGCAGACTAACCGGCGTTTAGAGGGACAACATTTACTACTCACAGAAAGTTTGGGATATTCGACTTTGGGGTGAAATTTCTCGGTGCCAGAGCAGAAAGCTCAACAGCATAACAACAGTAACTAAGCAAACAGTCTGAAATGATCTTCACTGCAGGAAATTTGGGGAAAATGGAGGAAATAAAAGAAATCGGTTGCTTTTAAAAGCTTTCTCTCATTTGGAAATGTTCTGTTTATGAAAGTCACTGTGATGTTAAAAATATTCCAGTTCAATTATCATATTTTTGTTCTGCTAGTGTAGTTTTCTCACTTTAACACTCATTCATTGATTAGACAAAAACACATGAACACAACAACTTCAACACTTTCCTGTTTCTGTTGGTTCACAGGCACAAAGAAGATCCTGAGGACTGGAATCAAACTGGAAGGAGATGTAACACATGGTGTGAAAGAGGAACTGTTAATGGTCGAAGGAAAGCCAAAGGTCCAGAACCATAATGTAAATATGAATGCAGCTCAACTCCAGCCCTTAGTGGAGGGAAATCAGCAAGAGGAGGACCAGAGAGAGCAACTGGACAGAGTTCAGAGATCACAGACAGAGTAAACATCAGGAGCAGGAAATAACACTGAAGACACTTTAAAACACAGAGAGACGCAGCATTGAACGACGTGGACTAAAAACCTCCTGTAGTGACCGAGAACGAGGAGGAAATCATTGTGACACTGGAGGATATTCTCCATCTTTTCCTGCTCTACCAGCAGCGTAACTTCTGTATATGCAGATGATGGAGCTGCACAGGGGCCTGCAGCAGTTCAGAGCCATAACAGACCACTGGTATCTGCACTGCTGCTTCAATCTTGATTGACAGTAGCTGAACCAACATCTTGTGCAGCGATGAATTTCCCCTTATTTATAGAAGTCAGTGAGCTAAGCCCCTAATGTTAACTGTTAAGTGTAAGCTTTATAACCTTTTATTGTTTGTTTTATTTTACTCAAGCTGTCTGTGTATGAGTTTGTGCTTTACCACCTGTAGACAACATGTTCATTTTTATATTATTCTAATTGTCGGACATCATGAAACGTTAAATAAAGCTTCTTGTTGTCTGACAACCCACAGCACTTTAGGATTTATAATCCATGTTGTTTTAAAAGTTAAAGAGAAAATAATATTGAAATAGTTTTACCCAACAGTTCCCACTCAAGGTCCACTTACTGGTATTTTCTTGAGTTTTCAGCCACATCACACAGTCTTCATGGATGTATGAAGTGTGTTCAGATAATTTCAGCAACCTCAGACTGTAACAGAACAGTTTACCTGCAGCCTTCATTGTATTTTATGGAACAGGAAAGTTTGATCTTCCTCCTGGAGCAGAAGGTCTGTTTGAGCAGCAGATAGTAGCACACAACAATGAAAGATATTAGAAATAACAGACAACACGAGCTGCAGAAATCCAAGAGGACTTCAGATGATGGTTGTTGTGTTTATGGCAGCCTCTCTCTCCTTTAGTTTGACTGACAGCTGAAGATGAACGCAGCAACAGGAACAAACAGAGAAATACTCAGTACAGGTAGAGTACAACAACTAAATCATTTGTCCTGTAAGGAGCTGTGGATGTGACAGGATGCTCCTTTAGTTTCTGATCTTGATACTAGAAAGAAAGGTTAGTGCGCCCCCTGCTGATAAATAAAGGTTCAATATTAGTGTCACTGCATCTTCCTCTTCATGCTCCTATAATGTGTGCTGCTCTCACGTCTCCAGGTTCACAAACAGTCTAAAGCAGAACATCTGTGTGGAGACGCTTCGAGAAGGCAATCACAGGTATCTCACTCTCTGTCTGTTATCAGTCATGAAGTTATCAAATTATACCCCGGGTTAATTAAAACAGTACCTCCAATTATACATATACAAAACATGACATTATGTCATTGTAGGAAGGGGGGGGAGGCTTCAGCACATTATGTTGCCGTAGCATAAGGGCCCCAAATCTTCATGTAGCTATCTATGAGTTTATAACATAGAAAGTTTTAGCCATTTTGTCCAGACACTCCGTCACTGGTATATCCCCTCTAGTTTTCCAATATCGCAGTACTACCCTACATCCAGTGATAAGTACTGTTCTGCACCATGAGATCTGCTGAGCATTTAGTCCACTTCCCTTTGTTATCACACCTTATAGACAGATCATCAGTTCCTGTACCAGTACAGACGTCATCAAGTGTAATCTGTTTATATGTACTGTAGGGCTCTCTTCATTTCACCTTTATTCATGGTGAAGACTTTAAAAAGTCAATTATTGGCTTAATATGTGCAAAATTAACACAAAATCCCCAAAATGTTATCTTGCCGGGAATGATTTCTGAAACTAGTAAAACGTGTCAATATCTGTCCTCATAAATATACAATTTTTATTCAACAGATACTGATGTACTCGCTCAACACTTAAAATGTTATAATTAACTCAGCCACAACATTTAGGTTCAGAGCGTTTGAGTACAGTAAATTATGTTGTAGTGTGGTTTTAGTCATGATTACATTTCCACAACTGTCCACTAGAGGTCACTATTTTACTCTCTAAAATCCTTGGTGTCTTTTGTAGTACAAGTATGAATTTGCTTCTGTTAGACCATGAACCAGTTGGGACTTTGATGTTTCTGATGTGTGTTTCAGCTGAAGACAAACAGATTGAAGGAGAGGCCTCCTATCGACTGGGACTGAACTAGTCTCTCAGTACTTCCTGATTTCCTGTCTGTGGCTCTCAGCATCAAGTTCCTACTGAAGATATCAGTCATTGAAAATGGGTCACAAACAGTTTTTGGACAACAATGAATGTGTGTAAATGTAATAAAATTGCATATAGAAGATAGCAAAATTCCTTTTAAACAAATATATCTATTTATTATACCATCAATTTATAGCTTAACCTGATCAATAAGTTTCAATATTTATCTCTGCACACATCATCAAAGTAATATGTATTTAAGTAGAAATTCAACATTGTGGATCAATGTTCCTATAATTCGTACAGCATCCTGGAGGTTTCTCATTAATTCAAGTGAATGCAATATGTGTCATTAATGCTGACATTATTTACTGAGTGTTTTTGTTTATAGCACTTAATTGTGTAATATTAACAATATTATTATACAACTCTCTCTCTCTCCCTCTGTAGAGTCAGTATAAGAGAGCTTATGAGTTCTTCCTGCAGGGTTATGAAGTTGCCTGTAAACTGGGAGATGTGGCTCTGCTGCAGAAGACACAGGTACAATATAAACTGTCTGTCTGTCTGTACTGGGACTGTCTCACTGCTAGTAGCTGGTAGAGGACCGTCACTGCTTCCTGTACACGTCTCTACACTTGTTGTGCAGCTTTCTGTGATGAACAGTAGAGAGTACAGAGTGTGTTCAATCTGGATACAATGCACTGAACAACAGGTGGTCTGTCTGTCTGTCTGTCTGTCTGTCTGTCTGTCTGTCTGTCTGTCTGTCTGTCTGTTGCTGTCTCAGGTGTTGGTGGCCAACGCTCGCGCTCACTCCCTGATCCTGAAATACAGCGCTGATGTGGTGTCGGCCAGTCCCACCGCCCTGCGTCGACTGATTGCCTGGAAAGAGAGCAGAGTCTGTCAGGAAGTCAGTGCAGACTGTACAGACAGTGCTGCTACTGCCTGGTACTAACTCATTATCAGATAATAAAACTGGAACAGAAATCCTGATCACATCAGAACTGTTTGATATATTCTGTATCATATCCTGTAAATGTGTTTGATATAATTGTATTGCCTTGTTAACAATGTGTGACATAATAAATTAATGAATAATAAATAAAGAACAAATAGGAGACATGTAAAGCTGTATTTCTTTCATTTTAAGAGGATCTTAAGTACCTGTGCTACTCCAGTCTAATCTCAACGTTCACTGCTTTACACATATCAAGACAAAGGATAGGTTCCACTAACGTGTCTGACTTGTTAAACTTGTTAAGTTAAATTAGTGTGTTGTAGTCAAACTAACTAAACTTTGGTTGAATAATCTGTTCAGGTCAAATACATTTTAACTCACAAACATGATGGAAATAAAGATGAATTAACACAAGTTGCTTTGTTGTTCATTAGGTTTGAGAAACGCTGGTCGATCTACATTAAATAAAGACACAGAAGACTGACATGTAACACAAGCAAACAGCTACTGAAGTTATCAGCTACTTTTACCTGATACAGTTGAGATAATACTGCCTGTATTGAATGTACTACTGTAATATTGTGATAATGCAGCTATGAAGGATTCCATTGAGAGAAAACATAAAAGACTTTATTTCTATTTTCATTAATTATTGCAATATAATAAAGTTTTTAAAGGATGATTTTATTGATTGTTGTTACCAGTATAAACTAAACACATTAGTTTGAGTGGATGTGAATGAAATGAGTGTATTTCTCCACTGGTTCTCCAACGTCTCTTAATATTAGTTTCATTTGTTGTCTGTCTGCATGTTCTAACACGTTTTTAACGTTTCAGGCTGTTTAACTTTTTAGGATCCTCCCCTCCTGTATGCATCAGTGACGTTCTTCTTCATTGCCTTCAGAGCGGGAACAGCACAACATGACTGATCCAGTTTGCATTCTTCACCCTGCAGGTAAGAGTTGTTTTTTAAAGTAAAATAATCCCTGATCAGCATTTTACTAATTTAATCAATAATCCTCATTCATAACGAAGTACAATTAACAGATAAATTGTTAATTAGCTGTGAAATTACGACAGGTTAACATATAAGGGCAGTTTCTTGCTTTAAATGATGCATATGTTACACTTCAGTCAGGACCACTTTTGTCAAAAGAGAACTTATTTCCAAATGCAGAATGTGATATTTGGCGGTATGGATCTGTTCTGGGACCTCTCTGCCCTTCCACGTGCACATGTGAAAAACTTAAGACAAGGAGAGCAGCAGCAAAGACCCCTCAGGGTACAGGACAGAGCAGGCTTCAATGACAACAGAAATAACATTGATTAAATCAGATAACACATAAAAGGTGGAGCTGGGGTGGAGGTGGGTTGCAGAGGATGCAGCAACGGTAGGCAGCTTAAATAAGGCACCACTAAATGAGGGGCCACTGGGGGCTTTTGAGGGACCTTTGGCTGATCTTTTGGGGCCACTGATTCCTGATGGTATTTCAGATGATTCTCAAACGGTGCTCTGTTGATTATTGCTGCCGTGCAAAAGCAATGTAAGGATGTCACATTTGTAAAACTCAGGCTGCATTTGACACATAACTGTGAACTCTGAAAGAGAGGAATATTTGAAATTCAATTGATTTAATTTGTGCAGCCTCATATGAGCAGAAACATAAGGTCTTTGGATAACAGCGTTCAATAAATGCAGCCATTCAGCCTTTAAGAGATCCAGTTCTTCTTCTGTGCAGACGTTCAGTGTTGAGTTAAGCTGAAGATCTCAGTAACACGAGTTTCCAGCTGTCAAAGTCAGTTGGTCAAATCTTTTTATCACAAAATTCCAACATTGATATTCTTAAAACAGACAAAATGTCTTCAAATATACAAACAGACTGTACAGGAGAAAAAGAACAGACTGACTATTTGACTGATTTCCCATGATTAGATCTGATATTAGATAAGGGTGAAAGAAAAACAGAGCACACTGATAGAGGACTGAAATCTAGAGTTTCTACCTTGTTCAACCTAATGTTCCACTGAGTAAAGACTTTTGTTTTATTTGTGTTTTTTAGAACAACCAGACTAAAAGATGCTGCCCAGTGACAGACTGTCCTTCATAATTCTTCTAATTGTGACTTTTGAAGGTAATACAACACACAAAACAGTAACACATTTATTGGCAATGAAACAAATTCACTATGAGATTATACAATCATTACATCAGTCTACAGTCACTCTGGTTGCTCTGAGGCTCCGTGGTCAATGCTATAAAATCTAACAACAATTTTTTATGATTTCATGCTTTTTTATTAAATGTTTTCTTACTTTTAGAAAGTAAAAATGATTCGATTCAGTCTGATGACATGTATTATAACTATACTACTGTTTCTTGTTTGTTCTTTAGTTTGCGTTGCAGAGCAGTCAGAGTTGATTTGTTCACATCAACCAATCGTAGCCCTGGCTGGTGATGATGTCATTCTACCATGCTACCTTGATCCTCCAATCAGTGCCAGTTCTGAGACAGTGGTGTGGACCAAACCTGGTTTAGACCCAAAGTACATCCATTTTCACCGAGATGGACGACTGATTTATGACAATCAAAATCCATCTTATAATTTCCGAACGAGACTGTTTGTGGATGAACTGCAGAATGGAAACGTCTCCATGAAAATCTTCAATGCAAAAATCTCTGATGCAGGAAAATACTTTTGCATCCTTGAATCAATGCTGGAGGAAGCTTCCATCCAACTCACTGTTGGTAAGTCAGACTTACTGAAGATGATGAATTACACATTTCTGCTTTGGTGGGAAATGTTAAGGTATAAACTTTTTAAATCATACACCAATGAGCCATAACATTAAGAGCACTAACAGTGAATAACACTGATTATCTGGTTATCATGGCAGTCAGTAGGTAGTGGGAATTATGGGCAGCGTGAGGATTTGAGCGACTTTGACAAGGGCCACGTTGTGATGGATGACTGGGTCAGAGCATCTCCAAACCTGCAGCTCTAGTGGAGTGTTCCTGGTCTGCAGTGGTCAGTACCAATCAAAAGTGGTCCAAGGAAGGAAACCGGAGACAGGGGTCATGGGCCGGCCGAGGCTCACTGATGCATGTGGGGAGCTAAAAGCTGGCCCGTGTGGTTCAATCCAACAGACGAGCTACTGTAGCTCAAACTGCTGAAACAGTTAATGCTGGTTCACAGTTTGTTGGTACAGAGCTGCAGGGTGCCCAGGCGGTCATAATGTTATGGCTGATTGGTGTAGTTTGACTGTGATACAAGTTGGATCTGAATCCAGTGTTTGAAATTCCTCCTCATCAGGTGTCATCTCCACTCCCATCACAGAGGTCATCTTACACAACTTTAAAGACATTGTTTTACGGTGTGAGTCTAAAGGCTGGTATCCAGAGCCTGAGGTGGTCTGGCTGGACGGTGAGGGAAACCTCCTCTCTGCTGGACCTACAGAGACAGTCAGAGGTCCTGATGACCTCTATACTGTCAGCAGCAGAGTGACTGTGGAGAAGAGACACAGCAACAACTTCACCTGTAGAGTCCAACAGAAGGACATCAACCAGACCAGAGAGACACACATCTATGTTCCAGGTTATAAAGAGCTCTAAATATATTAAACATATTGTCACTGTTGAGCTCTAGTTTGATTCAATGTCATTCTGTTCTCTCTTCTATCTTTTCAGATGATGTATTTACAGTTCAGTCGTCTACTTGTTGTGTTTGGAGCATCGTCATTGTCATTTTCATTACTGTGCTGCTGTTCATTATTATCATTCTGATAGCCAAACGTAAGTCACATAAAAATTTACTTTTTTATGCCAAGTTACAGTTAGAGCTCTTTATTGGCTGTATGTAGGGATTAATTCTACTTTTTGCCTGTTTTTGCTTTTGTGTAAAATCAAGGACCCGTTCTTTCAAAAACAAAAAAAAGAAAGAAAGGAAATAAATGTGAGTGGTAAATCTGCCTCTGTAACTGTAAACTGTTTTGTGCCATAACAGCGAGAAGGGAAAGCTTGACAGGCCAAACATTAACTAAGCAAATGGTCATGAAAATACATTTTGGAAAAAAAATCTCTCTCCTTTGGAAATGTTCTGTTTATGAAAGTCACTGTGATGTTAAAAATATTCCAGTTCAATTATCATATTTTTGTTCTGCTTGTGTAGTTTTCTCAGTTTAACACTCATTCATTGATTAGACAAAAACACATGAACACAACAACTTCAACACTCTCCTGTTTCTGTTGGCTCACAGGTATAAAGAGGAACCAGAAGAATGAAAATGAACAGACAGAGAAAGAAAAAGATGAACAGCAGGATGTAAAAAAGTCTGTGATCCCAAGAAAGCCAAATTACATGAAGAAGCAAAATGCAGTTGAGAATACATGTGAAGACCTTCCTATACTGAAGGGAAAGAAGGAGGAGGACCAGAGAGATCAACTGGACAAAATGGAGAGATCACAGAGAGAGGAAACATCAGAACCGGGAAATAACACAGAAGACGAGAAACAGAAGACACTTGAAAATACAGAGAGACAACGAAAAACCTCCTGTAGTGATGGAGAACGATTAGGTCGTAGAGAAGAAGAGTGGAGGAAATCATTGTGACACTGGAACATATTCTCCATCTTTTCCTGGTCTACCCGGTCAGAGCTCAGACGTAGAGCGGGTCGTCCACTAATCAGAAGGTTGGTGGTTAGATTCCCTCCAGTCCGCATGTTAAAGTACTGACAAAAAATCCAATCAAACCCAGAATCAGATGGGTCACTGCTGCACCATGGGCCTGTAATGTCCATTCAGACTTTTGTATTTCCTAAGGTTTATTTTGTCCAAAACAAGGAAGTAAATCCCGGTTCCTGCATCAGCCCACCCAGGTGCATGCTGGTCCTACGTTTGCCTTCCTTGAGAAAAAGAATGTATTAACCAAAAGGCTTACAGCACCACCTCCAGGCAGGGAGGGAAAACAGCTGATCATAGAAATCATAGAGAAACAAATATGAGACTCAGGGTCATCCAAGAAAGGTTTGATCTTAGGTACCTACAAGTTCATCAGTTCCTTTTATGCAGAGAATCTCAATCTTAAACTCCTGCAGCAGTAATGACCAGCACTTAAGTCTCTGATTGTTAGAGCACATATGGGACAGGAACACAAGAGGATTGATGTCTCGATAAAGAAGAACTAAAGAAGTGAACTTGAACCAACATAACCTCAAAATGCTGAGCCAGAAGCAATGACAGGGCTGGTCTGAGTATCATCAGATAATCTGTCATTCATTTGTCATTTAAAAATGTCAATTTGTCTTTTGTTTCATAATAAAAAAGGGTCTGATTTAGGTTTATGTGACCAAAGTCTAGTTACAGACAAAGGACGACACAAGAAGTCCTGGCACTGTGCAACAGGTGAGGTTGAGACAGAGATACACTTTCTCTTAAAATCACATTGGAATACTTTAAAACATTTAATCCAACAATTCCAAACTTTAAAGAGTTAATTGACAATAACAAAAAAAGATTATATTGGGAGAGAGACATGCAGCAAACATAGAGCGACAAAATGTCACAAACTGAGGGACAGACATTAAAATATAATTACTGAATAAGACAAATCAATATCTTGTTGTACATATAGAACACACACACACACACACACACACACACACACACACACACACACACACACACACACACACACACAGATGTTCTTTTTACCAGTATTTCTCTGTTTTTATTCAACTGCTTATTGTTGTTTTGTATTTAATGAATAGATTCTTTATTAAATGTATTCTTAATGTTTATGTTTTCTGGATTAATTTTATTATTTCAATTCCATTTATTTTAGAATTGTGTTAATTTTGGCAAAGCTTTGGCAATAATTGATTCTCACATTCATGCCATTAAAAGCATATTAAATTAATAAAGTGTGAGAGTGTTTGTGAAAGAGTGTAACAGCAGTGGTTGTAGTCCAGCACAGACAGGCTGCAGTGATTGATGTTAATGTAGTTTGTGTCTGTTCATATGTGAACTGTGCTAATACTTACAAAGACACACAGTTACACTAGTGAATGTGTTACTCTGATGGTTTTAATAGATTTTAGATGATAAATAGAAAATTATTATGTATATTAGGCAACTTTTCTGCGTTTACAACATTTATTCACTCATCTAAAATGTCTCTAAACATGAGACCTGATCCACATCAACTGCAGAGCAGAATAAACTGGAGACACGGCAGGGCTGTGTGTCACTTTACTTCATGACTCCTGATTTTATCCAGATGTTTTTGATCCAGGTGTTCATCCTCCAGGAGACTCAGTCAGTCTGTTCTTCATGTCTGCAGTTTTCTGACAGACACACCGCTTTCTGACAGACACACAACTAAACACTCAGCAGTGTTTACTTTATACCTCAGTCTGTATAAATGAGCTGACTTGTGCATTCAAATAGTTAAAGTGTGGGAGACCAAACCTCCCTCTGTTTAACCCCTGATGAGGGTTGAATCAATGAAAGGTCCAGTGTGTAACATTGAGGAGGATCTACTGGCACAAATGGAAGATAATAAGTATGTTTTCATTAGTGTTTAATCACCTGAAAATAAGAATCAAACCAACATTCAGGCTCTAAAATACAGGAGGTTTTTAATAGTGTCCATATTAAAGGCATGGTCACTATCCTGGTGTGTTTGTGTGTGTTTAGATATTTTAGGTGAAACGTCATCCTGCTCTGACATTTTTACAACCACTGAATCTGGTTGTGTGTTTCCAGTTTGTGACGACTGACAGTTGGTTTTTATTGTATATTGTGTTGATAGAGTGCGCATTATTTCATAGACGATGTGGCAACTTGTTTGTTGTTTATTCAGCCTCAAACTCTAAAAGTCAAACACTTGGTTTCACCCTGACTGAAAGTCAATATAAAGTCACACCCGTTATCTAACCCACAGTGAAAGTACACATTGTTAATCTGAGGTTGTCTTTGTGGATATTTCATTCTGGACTTTGACCGTACAGCTTCCTCCCTGAGTTGAGGCTCCTTCACTCACTCAACAGGTATGTAGGATTTTTACATCAAACACTTAATAATACATTACATTAGTGATTTATTTCACATGCCATTATTGTAATTATTTATAGTGTGTTTCTGGATTAAAAGTCAAACTGTCAACAGTTTTTTTCTGTAGTATTATTTCATTCATGTGGCTACAGTAGTGAACGCTGTGGTAATCTGGGACCAATCAGCATTTTACTTTGTATTCACACATATCCAACCTGCTTTCCTCTTGTCTTAACTACAATGTTCAACTCTGTTTTATTTGGTACTAATAAAACATTCAGTCACATTGTTCAGGAGTTTATATGAACAGTAAAACCACCACTGTGTTCAACAAAGGTCTGAATCATTACACTGATTACACTGCGTTCAGTTATGATTGAGATATTTCTCCTCTGGTTTCTCCCCCCTAAAAGTAATTTTCCCCCAGGGATTATTTTTGTATTTCTGATTCTGATTCTGATTTTAGAGTGAATTGAGTCAATTTATTCTCATTTTCAGAACTTTAGAATGATTCACATGAAGTCTGCTATCTTCAATCAGCCATCTCTTCAACCCTCATCATCATCGCCATCACCATTTTGTTCTGTTTTTCCTGTCTGTCCTGGTAAAAGGACTGCTGTCCTTACACATTTCTACACTTACTGTGGGGTTTTCTGTAACACCTTTTAAACAGTAGGGAGTACAGAGTGTGTACAATCTAAATCAACAAATGGCCACTTTAAGGTGTGTGTGTGTGTGTGTGTGTGTGTGTGTGTGTGTGTGTGTGTGTGTGTGTGTGTGTGTGTTGTTCATTAGGTTTGAGAAACGCTGGTTGATCTACATTAAATAAAGACACAGAAGACTGACATGTAACACAAGCAAACAGCTACTGAAGTTATCAGCTACTTTTACCTGATACAGTTGAGATAATACTGCCTGTATTGAATGTACTACTGTAATATTGTGATAATGCAGCTATGAAGGATTCCATTGAGAGAAAACATAAAAGACTTTATTTCTTTTTTTATTAATTATTGCAATATAATAAAGTTTTTAAAGGATTATTTTATTGATTTGTCTTGTTACCAGTATAAACTAAACACACAAGTGTATTTCTCCACTGGTTCTTCAACGTCTCCTCATATCAGTTACATTTGTTGTCTGTCTGCATGTTCTAACACGTTTTTAACGTTTCAGGCTGTTTAACTTTTTAGGATCCTCCCCTCCTGTATGCATCAGTGACGTTCTTCTTCATTGCCTTCAGAGCGGGAACAGCACAACATGACTGATCCAGTTTGCATTCTTCACCCTGCAGGTAAGAGTTGTTTTTTAAAGTAAAATAGTCCCTGATCAGCATTTTACTAATTTAATCAATAATCCTCTTTCATAACGAAGGACTATTAACAGATAAATTGTTAATTAGCTGTGAAATTACGACAGGTTAACATATAAGGGCAGTTTCTTGCTTTAAATGATGCATATGTTACACTGTCAGGACCACTTTTGTGAAAAAAAAAACTTATTTCCAAATGCAGAATGTGATATTTGGTGGTATGGATCTGTTCTGGGACCTCTCTGCCCTTCCACGTGCACATGTGAAAAACTTAAGACAAGGAGAGCAGCAGCAAAGACCCCTCAGGGTACAGGACAGAGCAGGCTTCAATGACAGAAATAACATTGATTAAATCAGATAACACATAAAAGGTCAAGCTGGGGTGGAGGTGGGTTGCAGAGGATGCAGCAACAGTAGGCAGCTTAAATAAGGTACCACTAAATGAGGGGCCACTGGGGGCTTTTGAGGGACCTTTGGCTGATCTTTTGGGGCCACTGATTCCTGATGGTATTTCAGGCTGCATTTGAGATAAAACTATGAACTCTGAAAGAGAGAGAAAGAGTGCTCTAACTGTGAAATAATGGGAAAAATCAAAACACCAAACAGAAAGAAATGTGACCTCTTTTTCTTACTGAAACATGATAATTTTTGTTGTGCAGCCTCATTTGTGCAGAAAGGGCTGAGATAAAATTGACTGCTGCTGAAACTCTCACCCTCCAATAACACACTAAGGTGTTAAAATGTCAATAACATTGATATTTTTAAGACAGACAAAATGTCTTCAAATATACAAACAGACTGTAGGAGGAGGAGAAGAACAGAAAAAGCTCATACAACACAAGATTCCCTTCATGGACATTCAGGCACTATTTGACTGATTTTCCACAAGTACGTGCATGTTTAGATCTGGTTTCAGATGAAGGTGAAAGGAAAACAAGTTGGTAGTGATCCACTGAGACAGAAAGATGAAAGAAAAGATAAACTAAAAAACAGCAGAGTTTCCAACAAGGGAAGACATTTGTTTTTGTTTTTTGTTTGTTTTTGTTTTTATTTTATTTGCAGGAGTCTACAATGCTGTCCAGTGATGGACTGTCCTTCAGGACCTGCAATGTTTTAATGTGTCTGATACTGACTTTTGAAGGTATTTCCACACAAAACACTCCAGGAACATTTTGATGTGTGTGTTCTGGATGTTTCACACATGTAGTATGTCTGTATTTTTATACTGAGAGAGAGAGAGAGAGAGAGAGAGAGAGAGAGAGAGAGAGAGAGAGAGAGAGAGAGAGAGAGAGAGAGAGAGAGAGAGAGAGAGAGAGAGAGAGAGAGAGAGAGAGAGAGAGATGTTAAGTCCATGACCACTGCAGCAAGGACTCAGCTTTGGTAAATGGGGTGCCAGATCCACCAGGTGAGCTACCAGGATGCCCCACTGTTACACATTGATTACAATATTTTATAGAAAGCTGTTTAGAAATTAAAAATTTTTTTATCAGTGGAGGAGGAAGAACTCTTACAGTCAGTAAATGAAGCACTACCACAAAATACATAATCCTTAATCAGTATTTTACTCATTTAATCTATAATCTACTTTCAGGGTGAAGTACTATTAACAGTTAATGAATAAATGTTACAGTTCTTTTCAATAATTAACAGTTAATTTCCTGTGAAATGATTGAGGAGTTAACATGTGAGGACAGTTTGATGCTTTAAAGGATGCATTTAGATACACAGTCCATCTTAATGCAAACATACATTGAAAGAGTTATTGATCACTTTTTCCTGAAGTGATGCTCTATCACAACTTCAGTGGAAGCAGCTGTGTGTTAAGTAGAGAGTAAAGACATTTGTTTTATTTGTGTTTTTTAGAACAACCAGACTAAAGGATGTTGCCCAGTGACAGACTGTCCTTCATAACTCTTCTAATACTGACTTTTAAAGGTAATTTGCACGCAAAACAGTAACACAGGCTACAGTCACACTGGTTGATCTGAGGCTGCAGCGGTCGATTTTCTTTGTTTTTGATGCAGTTTTAGAACAATGTTTATGATTTCATGCTTTTTAATTAAATGTTTTCTTACTTTTTAGAAAGTAAAAATGAATCCATTCAGTCTGATGACATGTATTATAACTATGCTACTGTTTCTTGTTTGTTCTTTAGTTTGCGTTGCAGAGCAGTCAGAGTTGATTTGTTCACATCAACCAATCGTAGCCCTGGCTGGTGATGATGTCATTCTACCATGTTACCTTGATCCTCCAATCAGTGCCAGTTTTGAGACAGTGGTGTGGACCAAACCTGGTTTAGACCCAGAGTACATCCATTTTCACCAAGATGGACGACTGATGTTTGAAACTCAAAATCCATCTTATTTTTACCGAACGAGACTGTTTGTGGATGAACTGCAGAATGGAAACGTCTCCATGAAAATCTTCAAAGTGAAAATCTCTGATGCAGGAAAATACTTTTGCTTCCTTCGATCAATGTTGAAGGAAGCTTCCATCCAACTCACTGTTGGTAAGTCAGACTTTCTGAAGATGATGAATTACACATTTGTGCTGACTGCAAAGATCAGTAATGTAACTTTATATTAGAAGTAAGCAGCCATGATAAGACACAAAGAAAACAGTGCTGTAAGTTATTTGTTGGATCTGAATCCACTGTTTGAAATTCCTCCTCTCTTCTCATCAGGTGTCGTCTCCACTCCCATCATAGAGGTTGTCTCCAATAACAGTGGAAGAGTAGTTTTACAGTGTGAGTCTAAAGGCTGGTATCCAGAGCCTGAGGTGGTCTGGCTGGACGGTGAGGGAAACCTCCTCTCTGCTGGACCTACAGAGACAGTCAGAGGTCCTGATGACCTCTATACTGTCAGCAGCAGAGTGACTGTGGAGAAGAGACACAGCAACAACTTCACCTGTAGAGTCCAACAGAAGGACATCAACCAGACCAGAGAGACACACATCTATGTTCCAGGTTATAAAGAGCTCTAAATATATTAAACATATTGTCACTGTTGAGCTCTAGTTTGATTCAATAATGTCATTCTGTTCTCTCTTCTATCTTTTCAGATGATTCATTCCCAGTTCAGTCGTCTTCTGATCGGATTCGGATCATCATCATTCCTCCTGTTTGCATTATTGTGCTGTTCATCATTATCACTCTGATAATATGTAAGTCACATATTTATTTTCCTTTTTTATACCAAGTTCCTGTCAGAGCACTTTATTGACATACATACAGGCATAACAACATTAACTAAGCAAACAGTCTGAAATGATCTTCACTGCAGGAAATTTGGGGAAAATGGAGGAAATAAAAGAAAATGTGTTGCTTTCAAATCTAAGGCAAAAACACAAAAACACTGTTCTTCTTCTGTTGGCTCACAGGCACAAAGAGGAACCAGAAGAATGAAACTGAACAGGAAGAGGACGAAGGTCAACAGCAGGATGTAAAAACTACAGAGTTTCTGACCCAAATAAACACTGAAGACGAGAGACAGAAGACACTTGAAAACACAGAGAGATGCAGCGTTCAACGACGTCGACTAAAGCGTTCCTCTAGTGATGGAGAACGAGGAGGTCGTAGAAAAGAAGAGTGGAGGAAATCATTGTGACACTGGAGCATATTCTCCATCTTTTCCTGCTCTACCCGGGCAGGCGGCTGTCAGAGCTCAGACGTAGAGCGGGTCGTCCACTAATCAGAAGATTGGTGGTTAGATTCCCTCCAGTCCGCATGTTAAAGTGTCATCTGTGTGTGTGTGTGTGTGTGTGTGTGTGTGTGTGTGTGTGTGTGTGTGTGTGTGTGTGTGTGTGTGTGAATGTGCATTAGCTACTTTCTGATAAGCAGTTGGCACCACCTCTGCCATCAGTGTGTGAATGTGTGCTAGGAAGACTAGAAAGATGAGTGCAGTCCATTTACCCCCATGTTAAGAGAGGAATGATAGTTTACAATCCATCCATTAGTACTTTGTTTTCAATCTGTGTGAGCAGGTGTTGTCTTTGTGGGACTGTTAAACCTGGCCTAGTGGTAACCAGAGCCTAGCACAGGAATGACTCCCCTCTTCCCCATTCCATAAGGTGACCAGTGTCACAACAGTGGCAGCCCAATATAATTGATTTTCTGCGATATACACACACAGACAACCAGAGAAAAATATGACTTCATACAGGTTGGAAAAAAAAAAAACAGGCTCCCAGTCATACAAATCTACTACTTTACATTTCATTAACTTCAACTGCACATTGCAAATATTCTTTTTACCTAATACTGTGATCTTTTGCTCATTCCTGCAAAAACTTCCATTTAAAATAACTTCCATGTTTCTATTATTGTATTCATACTTTCAAATTATCATATTTTTTCATATATTCGTTTTCTATTTTTCTATTTATGCTGCTTGACTTGCATTACGTGTTTCTCTTGTCTTGGTTCATTGTTATGCACATATATAATATATAATAATTGTGATCATTGAATCATTTTGGTCATTTGTATTTAGAGAATAACTCTTATCATGGCTGCCACTCAAATACTCCCAGGTCCTTTCACTCAGTTAGTAATCAAAAACTCTATTGGACCGGACCCCCAGTCAGGTTGAGTCATAACACCCTCCCACCAGAGAGAGAGAGAGAGAGAAAACACAGTTTCTGTTTGCCAGTATTTTCTTGTTGTTGTTTATCTTCTCATTGATTAATGAACATTAATATTGACTGAATGTATTCTGAGAGAGACATTGTCATTATGGTGAGATACTATATAATGACATATACTACATATTATATATAGACTTTATATAACTATACTAATAATAACAACTACTGTAATATTTGTTTACTATATTTTATTGTTGTTGTTATTCTGACTGATCTCAGTATTGTTAGAGTGACGAGAGAGACAATAGAATTAGAGTTGTATGTTGTATGTGTAAATGTATGCAGTGTATCAACGTTTGTCAAAAATGTCAAAGTTCTTTAATGATTCAATGAAAAAAAGCTTCATTGCTGAAAACATCATGAATGATGTCTGATTGGATTTGATCAGGTGTTCATCCTCCAGGAGACTCAGTCAGTCTGTTCTTCATGTCTGCAGTTAACTGCTTCATCCTCTTCCTCTGCAGGAATATGTCTCCTTATGAACAGCCACAAGAGGGCGTAACAGGCTTTCTGACAGACACACAACTAAACACTCAACAGTGTTTACTTTATACCTCAGTCTGTATAAATGAGCTGACTGGTGCATTCAAATAGTTAAAGTGTGGGAGACCAAACCTCCCTCTGTTTGACCCCTGATGAGGGTTGAATCAATGAAAGGTCCAGTGTGTAACATTGAGGAGGATCTACTGGCACAAATGGAAGATAATAACTATGTTTTCATTAGTGTATAATCACCTGAAAATAAGAACCAAACCAACATTCAGGCTCTAAAATACGGGAGGTTTTTAATAGTGTCCATATTAAAGGCATGGTCACTATCCTGGTGTGTTTGTGTGTGTTTAGATATTTTAGGTGAAACGTCATCCTGCTCTGACATTTTTACAACCACTGAATCTGGTTGTGTGTTTCCAGTTTGTGACGACTGACAGTTGGTTTTTATTGTATATTGTGTTGATAGAGTGCACATTATTTCATAGACGATGTGGCAACTTGGGTGACGTCTGACAAACATACAATATCTATGGATCTGTGTACGGCGGTTATTGATAATAAAGTGTGAGGGACGTACAAATTACTGGAGTTTCCTGGGAGAGACAATGAAACAGGAGGGTGCCGGGAGATGGCCTTGAAATATGGGAGAAACCCGGGAAAAACGGGAGTGTTGGCAGGTTTGATGAGGATAATGTTACCTTAGAATGAGCCGATTTTATCTTTAGAGGGAGTGGGTCCTCTTCTACAGAGTCCGCCATGTTTGTAGCCCAGAACAGATAAACCAAACACTGGCTGTAGAGAGGACCTTTTGTGTTGTTGGAGAGTTTCTCCTTTGTGCTCGGTAGATTCAAGTTTCAGCTGATTGCAGTCTGAAACTTCACCACTAGAGGTCACTAATTCCTGCACACTGGTCCTTTAACTTTGTTTATTTAGTTCAGGCCTCCAATCTGATACCTTTATTCTTTTTGCGGATTGGTCTCAGTCTTAATGAATCACTTAACCCTCTTTCTTGTCGTCCGTCTTTTTCCTGCAGACGAGAATAAAGTTTTTGTCTCCAAGCTGTTTCTGTCCCCCTCTGTTCTCCATGGTGGAGAGGAGGTCGTATGGCTCGATTTGTTCAATGTCCTCCTGGATCCACATTCTTCACTTTCACTCACACTCTTTTTTTTATATATTTCAGAGATTCTGACATCAAAGTTTGAATCTAAAGTGATTTTGTCTCTTCTGTACAGTCGATCTATTGTATGTCTGTCCGTCCTGGGAGAAGGATCCCTCCTCTGTGGATCCTCCTGAGATTGCTTCCACTTTCAGAATCATGATGTTGTTGAGTTAGGGTGAGTCTATCCATTCTGACTTTGTTTCCAGTGTTACGGCCATAGAGCTGTGTTTCTCTCTCTCTCTCTCTCTCTCCAGGTACTGCCCTCCCCCTCTGTAACAGGTAGGTGTGTGCAGCTGACTCCAGTTACTAATATGGGCTGGGTCTGTATACACAGACAGCAGCTGTGTGCCAGTGGGTCGTCCGGCAGTGTCAACGCTGTGTGGATTGAAACAAACTTTCTTTGGGTTCTTCCTCCCGGGTAAATTTAACTTTATTTTTTATTTAATTGTGTTATGTATCATTCAGTCTATGTGAGCAGGTGTTGTCTT
Organism: Dicentrarchus labrax; assembly: GCF_905237075.1. Lineage (NCBI taxonomy): Eukaryota > Metazoa > Chordata > Actinopteri > Moronidae > Dicentrarchus > Dicentrarchus labrax. The sequence goes on along the minus strand of NW_026136705.1, from coordinate 149,372 downwards.
TGAGCCAGTGAAAAGGCTGCAGACACACAGTGAAGAAGGTGACTGTGTTTAATATTCATTATTATCATCATCATCCATTCTCATCTGTTTAAACACAGAACTGTTCACTGTATTGTAGTTACAGTAGTGACATTAAGACTTTAAGACAATTACTGTGAGATCATGAAATATTAACATGAAATATAATAACCTCAGAAATCCAAGAGGACTTCAGTGTGTGTAAATATACCTGTATTGTGTTATAAGATGCAAAATAGTAACAGGAAGTTCCCTTAACTGACTTTCTGTGGAGTTTTAATTAATTTTGATAGTTATTGACTAGAAAATATCTGGCGTGGAAAATCGTACCTTTTAGCAGTCCAACTTTGGGCTGTGGGCCCAACAAATAAGTTTTGTATTATTACTGTGAACTGGTGATGATATCAGTGGTTTCATGTATTTACAGCTGTGGCTGTTAGCTCAGTGTGTCTGTAGTCAAACATATGAACACACAAACTGTGTTTTATTGTTCATGCAGTCTCAATATAAAGTATATAACTCAAGTGAAAGTACACATTGTTTTACTATGGGCTGTCTGTATTTATTCCAGACTTTGACCGTGCAGCTTCCTCCCTTAGTTGAGGCTCATTCACTCATTCAACAGGTAGTTAGGAGTTTAACATGAAACACTTAATAATATATTATATTAGTGATTTCTTTCACATGCCATTATTGTAATTATTTATAGTGTGTTTCTGGATTAAAAGTCAAACTGTCAACAGTCTTTTTCTGCAGTATTATTTCATTCATGTGGCTACAGTAGTGAACGCTGTGGTAATCTGGGACCAATCAGCATTTTACTTTGTATTCACACATATCCAACCTGCTTTCCTCTTGTCTTAACTACAATGTTCAACTCTGTTTTATTTGGTACTAATAAAACATTCAATCACATTGTTCAGGAGTTTATATGAACAGTAAAACCACCACTGTGTTCAACAAAGGTCTGAATCATTACACTGACTACACTGTGTATTTAAGAGTGAATTGATTTATTCTCATTTTCAGAACTCCAAGATGATTCACATGAAGGACAGACTGATCCTCAAACCTGAGCTCAGTGACTTCAGTGCATTGGTCTTTCATCACACTGTAGTCCTCCTCTTCCTCACACACTCTTCTGGAGGTAAATTACACACAAACACATTGTAAAAACCCAGAGTTCTTGAACACAATCCTACTGTAACATAATGGTCTTATGATGCTGCAAAAAAACACTATACAATACATTTGACAACCCATGTTTTATTATTTCTGTAGTTCTGCACATGAACTGTATTAAGTTGCTGTCATCTACCTGCAGTATATTTTTTGGATGCAGTGGTTCAGTTTGATGCAATCAATTCCTCTAAGGATGTTTGCATGGTCCGTGGATGGTCCGTGTATGTTTTGGTCATTGGATGTTCCTTTCAGAAACGGGTATTAAAAAACAGAAAACGAGTGGTTATTTGATTTTCGTTTTAAAATACAAAAATTAAAATTGAACTACAAGGCGTTTTTCTTTTTCATGGTCAAAAAGGGATGAGCGAAATTTAAAAAATTATTCGATTTTCATTTCCTATTTCATATAACAAAAAATAAAATCACTAGAAAACAGAAACAGAAAAAAAGCCTGTTTTTTCATATTCTGAGACCGGATGTTGTCATTAACAGGACGGTGCTGTGTAGAAGAAACAGTGGGCTAGTAGACTGCGGTCAATCCAGCCGTGAGTCCGATCTCCGTGGTCAAATCAGCCGCACTTAAATGTCCAGTGTACAAGTATTCTCAGCATTATGGTAAATGCGTATTTACTTCCGGTTTTCAAAATAAAGTTATTTAGAGCCGTAAGCTATAATTAAAATATGTTACATTAAAGTGTTTCATGCGCCCCTGATGAATAAAAAAAACTTTATATCAAGTATCTTTACTGCACCAGTGTGGAGAAATGCCAAAATAAAAGCCTCATATTTATGCCTCCAGAGATTGCATATTTGACCATATTTGAGGTACTGTAAAAACATATTGCTCAGTGTTTCCTGGCTACTGATGGTATATTTGACTTTTACACATATGAGACTACAAACACACTTAATATCAAGCATTTTTACTGTACCAATGTGGAGAAATTGAAGAATAAAAGTCCCATATTTATAATTCCAGATTCCATATTTTCTTATATTTTCTTATATTAAACCGGAAGTAAATACGCTGTTTCTCCGCATTTACCATAATGCTGAGAATACTTGTACACTCTAAATTTAAGTGCGGCTGATTTGACCACGGGGATCGGACTCACGGCTGGATTGACCGCAGTCTACTAGCCTACTGTTTCTTCTCCACAGCACCGTCCTGTAAATGACAACATCCGGTCTCAGAATATGAAACAACAGGCCTTTTTTCCGTTTCTGTTTTCTAGTGATTTTATTTTTTGTTATATGAAATAGAAAATGAAAATCAAATATTTTCATTCGTTCTTTTCATATTCAATTGAGATTAAGAAGTTAGAAAGCAGACTGGAGTAACAGGCAGCATGCAGCTTTTCGCGCACGCGCCAGGAAGATGAAGATGAATGAAAAGATGAAACTCTCCATCATTGATCTTCAGTTTTGAAGACTAACGTTAGTTAAACTGAAGAAGTGAATCAAGCTAACGAGACAATAACTTCCGGTTCACACAAAACGAAAACATTAAATATCAAAATCGAAATCGATCCGTGGCCCGTTATTTAATTTCCTATGTTTGATCTGAGCAATAAATCGAAAGTACAAAAAATGAACCGTTATTTGTTTTTTGGTATCAGATTCATAAACAATTAAGGAAATAACAAACCGTTTTTTCATTTTCCGATTTTGGAATCTCAATTGAATATGAAAAGAACGAATGATACACGGATTTTTTAAATTTCGCTCATTCCTTTTTAACCATGAAGAAGAAAAACGCCTTGTAGTTCAATTTTAATTTTTGTATTTTAAAACGAAAATCAAATAACCACTCGTTTTCTGTTTTTTAATACTCGTTTCTGAAAGGAAAATCCAATGACCAAAACATCCACGGACCTTGCATAGATATGACAAATGTTCTTGTCTCACTATAAAGCTCCATAAAGTTGAGGGGAGCCGCAGATCCAGCTGACAGTTCTCTGTAGGTTCATCACAACGTTGCATTTCATACGTTATTATAAAAGTACTGGTTGCTATAGCACATATAGTGCTTTAGGGTCCTCTGACATGTTAGGTACCACAGGGTTCAGGTCTGGGACCTGTGTGACCATCCACAGCTCTGGCTTTACAGTTATGCTAACATACTTACAGTGACAATGATTTCTGCCAGGTATAATTTTAATGTTTACCACCTCAGTTTAGCATGTTAGCACAGCAACATTAGCAAAGTAGAGTAAAGTAAAGTTCTTGTTCTTTTCTTTTTATTGCAGCATTGTTAAACTTGATTTATCCACATCAACCAATCGTAGCCCTGGCTGGTGATGATGTCATTCTACCATGTTACTTCGATCCACCAATCAGTGCCAGTTCTGAGACAGTGGTGTGGACCAGACCTGGTTTAGACCCAAAGTACATCCATGTTCACCATAATGGACGACTGGTGTATTGGATTCAAAATCCATCTTATAATTTCCGAACGAGACTGTTTGTGGATGAACTGCAGAATGGAAACGTCTCCATGAAAATCTTCAATGTGAAAATCTCTGATGCAGGAAAATACTTTTGCTTCCTTGAACCAATGTTGAAGGAAGCTTCCATCCAACTCACTGTTGGTAAGTCAGATTGTGTTTTGTAAAAGGCAGAACATTATCTGAACTGAATACCAGTTTATAAGCGACATAATTTGTTTAGTTTCATCTGAATCCGCTATTTGAAATTCCTCCTCTCTTCTCATCAGGTGTCGTCTCCACTCCCATCATAGAGGTTGTCTCCAATAACAGTAGAAGAGTAGTTTTACAGTGTAAGTCTAAAGGCTGGTATCCAGAGCCTGAGGTGGTCTGGCTGGACGGTGAGGGAAACCTCCTCTCTGCTGGACCTACAGAGACAGTCAGAGGTCCTGATGACCTCTATACTGTCAGCAGCAGAGTGACTGTGGAGAAGAGACACAGCAACAACTTCACCTGTAGAGTCCAACAGAAGGACATCAACCAGACCAGAGAGACACACATCTATGTTCCAGGTTATAAAGAGCTCTAAATATATTAAACATATTGTCACTGTTGAGCTCTAGTTTGATTCAATAATGTCATTCTGTTCTCTCTTCTATCTTTTCATCTGATTTATTCACAGTTCAGTCGTCTTTTTATCTGATTCTTTGGATCATCGGCACTCCTGTTTGCATTGTTGTGCTGCTCATTATCACTCTGATAATATGTAAGTCACATATTTATTTTCCTTTTTTATTCCAAGTTCCTGTCAGAGCTCTTTATTGACATACATACAGGCATAACAACAGTAACTAAGCAAACAGTCTGAAATGATCTTCACTGCAGGAAATTTGGGGAAAATGGAGGAAATAAAAGAAAATGTGTTTCTTTCAAAAGCTTTCTCTCATTTGGAAATTTTCTGTTTATGAAAGTCACTGTGATGTTAAAAATATTCCAGTTCAATTATCATATTTTTGTTCTGATTGTGTCGTTTTCCCACTCATTCATTGATTAGACAAAAACACATTGGCAACTTCAACACTTTCCTGTTTCTGTTGGTTCACAGGCATAAAGAAGTTCCCGAGGAATGAAATGTAACACTGAAGACACTTTAAAACACAGAGAGACGCAGCGTTGAACGATGTGGACTAAAAACCTCCTGTAGTGACCGAGAACGAGGAGGAAATCATTGTGACACTGGAGGATATTCTCCATCTTTTCCTGCTCTACCATCACACTGACAGAGAATGATGATGTTGTTTGCACAAACTCAAGAAAGACGTTGATGCAAGTTGTACCTGTTGTTCATATTGTTCATTTTTATGTTTTAATTGTCTGATTTCATTTGCCTCATTGTTGTCCTGAAATGTTTTAATGCTGGTTCAAACCATGTAAAGTACTTTATAACTTTGTTTTGAGTATAAATAAAGTTTCTTCTTCCCCCTTCTTTTTATCATTATTATTATTATATTTCATAGTACACAATCAGTGGTATCTCACTCTCTGTTAGTAGTCATAATTGAGTTACTTTACAAAAGTACAGACAGACAGGTGCACAGCAACAACAGTATTGGTAATGGCAATCTAGCAGGACCATGGCAGGAGGCTCCACCAGGATCGACAAGAACCTGCGAGACGAGAAAGCACAAAAACTGCGGGGAAGAAGTGAAGTTAGTAACATGCATTAATGGGACATGAATGAGTGCAGAAAGAGAGAGGAAGGGAGGAGCTCAGTGCACCATGGGAAATCCCCCGATTGTCTAGGCCTATAGCAGCATAACTAAGGGATGGTTCAGCACTCACCTGATCCAGCCCTAACTATAAGCTTTATCAAAGAGGAATGTCTTAAGCCTACTCTTGAATGTGGTGAGGGTGTCTGCCTCCCGAACCACAACTGGAAGCTGGTTCCACAGGAGAGGAGCTTGGTAACTGAAGGCTCTGGCTCCTGTTCTACTTTTAGAGACTATAGGAACCACAAGTAGCCCAGCATTCAGAGAACGTAGTGTTCTAGTGGGGTAATAGGGTACTATGAGCTCTTTAAGATATGAAGGGGCCTGACCATGAAGAGCTTTATAGGTGAGGAGGAGGATTTTAAATTCTATTCTACATTTTACAGGGAGCCAATGCAGAGAAGCTAGTACAGGAGAGATGTGATCTCTTTTTCTAGTTCCTGTCAGTACTCGTGCTGCAGCGTTCTGAATTAATTGGAGCGTTTTAATGGACTTATTGGGGCAACCTGATAATAAAGAGTTGCAGTAATCCAGCCTAGAAGTAACAAATGCATGGATTAGTTTTTCTGCATCTGTCTGTGATAGGATGTGTCTAATTTTTGTAATATTACATAAAAGGAAGGAGGCAGCCCTAGAGGTTTGCTTTATGTGGGAGTTAAATGGTAATCTGTTTCTTGTTTTGTTATTAGTTATTAGTTGATGTTTCTGATATGTCTGATACCATCCTAACCTCCCCACTGAATGGAATTTACTGTTGGAACAGATTTCTGGATCCTGTGTTTAAATGTGCACACCGCCATCAGATGTTCTGTGAGCCAACGCCACCATTACAATAGCATTTTCTCTTATGTCAAGTATTGGGAGGATGAGGAGTATGGGATTACATGTAATTAAGTGCCTGGCCATTAAAATGTTTGCACACAAAATAAATGTGTAAAAATCCAATGCATTGGTGTCTTGTTTAAAGTAAGAGACTCAAAATAAGAGACAATTTAAGTCAAAAAGTTTCCATAAAGAAATAAAAATGTTGGTTATATGTTTTATTTGTGGTTTCATGTTTCATGTTTGAATTAATTTTTTTTGTGTGGTTAAAACAAAAGGGTGAAATGACAAGAACAACAAAGGACAAGCCAGCTTCCACCCTGAGAAATACCTGTTTTTGTTTTTTAAAATTAAACACAGTCACACAAACCTTTAAACACTGTGTGGAGGAGAGAACTGCATGTATTATCTGGAAAGGTACACCAGAGGGCGCCGTCAAGACCTTGTACAAAGCTGTTCACACATGAGTGCAGAGAGAGGCTTTGAAACAGCCAAAGCTCTCCTGGCCTGCTGTTAAAGCTGAAACTGTGTCATTGCTCCATGGATACGCTTTGTTTCTACGTGGATGCAACAATGTCTGTCCTTTTTAAACTGAGAGAAAGGTTCAGAAGCATGAGAATGATTGTTAGAGCGAGTGGTATAGCCCACGAGACAGGTGGGTTGTTTTTGTATAGACCGACATAGAGGGCTAACATAATGCTTTAGTAGTTACTGAGTATTTATTATTTGTGCCCCTTATTGCACAGATGTAATCTCCACAGTCTTACCTTCTGATAAACCCAGAAAGTGTCAGCCACTGTCTACAACAGTTGTTTCCCAGAAGTGAATGGTAGATGTGGAAACTGCTGGACCATAGTTAACCCATAATTACCTTTCCACTACCTGTAAACTACCACAAACAGGTGGAACAGAATCAATGGACCGTATCAGCCAATATCACTTACTGTTGAATCACAACTCTCTCCTCCATCTGCATCACTGCCACTCCTCACTGAACCACTCCCCCAAGATTATATATCTCCCCCTTCAGATCTGACCTTTTACCCTTTTAAATATTATGTGGTTAATGGTGGTATATGTTGTTGGAACTGATTATTATGTATCAGTAACTGTATTGGATTACACTTTTTAGGTCGGCTGCCCCTCCCAACCCTGCTCTTTTATTGGCTACTTCCTCATTTTATATCAGAGAGGAAGAGAACAAAAGGTCAGTGAGAACCAACATCACAGTGGAGAGTTTGCATCCATCAATCTGCAGGTAAGAGTTCATTTTTTAAAGTAAAACTTGAATAGGTTAAACATTGGATATGTGATAATTTCATAATCTTTGACCATTACAACAATGTGCAGATTGTTTTATGGAGAAATGTTCTGTGTTGTTTATGTTGAGGGATAATTCCCAACGGGGGACGTTTGCCTCCATGAAGTCCATTAATTCCTGATTATGGACACCTGGAAGGACATTATCCCTCTTATACCATGAATTTATTAAAGAAAAACAAATAAGATCAATACTTTGTGTTTAAATTAATGTAATGTAACATCAAACTACCGTCTACTCAACTTATCCTGGAAAAACAACCTGCTGCTGTTTTGGTTAATGCAAATTATGTGCTGTATCTCTTTTACCAGCAGCAGCTGATTCGACTGAACCAGTAACCACAATATCCCCAGACTCTCTTAGAATCTCACAATTTTAGAGTTATTGAGTGAGGAGAAACTTTGTGAAACATTATCTATGACATAAATTATATGGGCCTTCTCTTTATTATTTGTATTCCATTCTTTGTAAACAAAAAGACATCACCATAGCAACATCATTGTGTGTGTTTGGATTTGCTTTCATGTCATTCAGTGAACTGTTTGTTTTTCCCAGTGCTGTGGGGAAGCAGATGTCCATCTACATTCTTCCTGAATATTTTTTAGTTAGAGTTATTGTCATCAGATTCTTTATTGAAAGATCTGGTTTAAGTGTTGTTCTAAAAAACACATTGCCGACACTGATCCAGTAAAAGTTACAGTAAAACATCTGGAATAAAGGATGATCATTTAAGTTTTATCGATAAATGAACAAAGAAATTGCTTCTATTAAAATGATATTCAACTGTTCGTTATTTCTCTCTACCTCTTTTTCCACTAAATACATTTGGTTTATTTGTGTTTCTGTTCATTCCACCACTAGGTGGCGCTCTCACTATTAGTGAATATTATCACATAGAAGTGCTCAGAGTGGGACTCTTTTTTTGGTTTTTTGGTTTTTTTTGGACAGCTGAAGATTGACAGGGAAGGGGGGGTAGAGAGAGAGGGGATGACACGTAGCAACGGGCCGTGTCGGATTCGAACCCAGACAAGTGAAGTTTGAAGCCGAATGGTCAATGTACACTCAAGTTATAGCAAACTTGTGTTAAGCAGTGGTACATCAAAATTTCCCACCATGCCACTGACACGCCCACCCACCACAGTCATCACATATCATCAACAATGTGTGTTTTTTGTAAATTTCAGCTGGATCTGATCATCCTGCTAGGAGTAGAACATGAAAGTATAAAAAGTGATACCTCCTGTTGCCACTAAGTGGCGCTCTCACTATTATCACCATACACATGCATACAGATTTTCGTACATGTTGGCCCTACGTGTCTTGGGGGCTGATTCTGGGGGGCGGGGCTTAGCCATCTGGCGGCGCCTGTGCACGGGGACAATTGCATACATGAGTTTTCACTTTTTTATTCAAATTGATGAACAAACAGAAATTGCCACTATTAAAATGAAATTCAACTGTTGGTTAGCCATATATTTATCTCTCTATGGTAGATATTACTAAACAAAGCAGAAGGCCTATCAAGAGCCTCCTCTGTCTTTGCCATCAGTACACTATCATCCTATCCTATCATTCAGGGACAATGACAAGACTGATCACCATCTTGTCTTGTTGTTAAACATAATGTCCAACTATATTCACTGTTAGTTGACCGTACGCAGTGTTATTGACTTTGAATGTTGCTAGAATAAAGTTATGTCTCTGCCTCACTGAGCCAAAGCGCTCTCTGAGCTATGAGACAAAGAAAAACTTAAATCAACTCTAGAGTTTCCACCCTGTTCAACCTCATTTTCCACTAAAGACATTTGGTTTACTTGTGTTTATTTAAACTACCAGTCAAAGGCTATTGTCTGTTTTTGGTTTTCAGGAGTCTACAATGCTGTATCCAAAGATAGAGCTCTGTGATGGACTGTCCTTTGGGACCTGCAGTGTTTTGCTCTTCATTATTCTTCTAACACAGTGTTTAACAGGTAATTTATACACACACTGCCAGCTCTGTGAGGCTATGTGGTCTGAGCTTGATTCAACTCAGTTTTCAACTCAGTTTTATTTGTTTAGCACCAAATCATTACAGAATGTATCTCAGGTTCTACTTTTATAACTATTTACAGAAACACAACAGTTCCCAACATGAGCCAGCACTTGGTGACATTGGCATGGAAAAACGTCCTTTTAACAGGCAGAAACCTCGAGCAGACCCCGACTCTAAGGGGGCGGCAGTCTGCCTTGACTGGTTGGGGTTAGAGAGAGAGAGGGAGAGGGTTGGAGGCGGTTTTCTATTAGTGATGTACAATAGGCTTCTCTGGCATTACAAAGGGCCTTTCTTTATGTTCTTTACGCAGGATTTGTGGTTCTATCTTTAAACTCAACTCAACTACATTTGTGTGGCCTTGATCCTCTACTGTAACATACTGACTGAGAAAAAGAATTAGGGAATCAAAAAGCTTTTCTTTGTTTTTGATGCAGTTTTATTAAATGTTTTCTTACTTTTAGAAAGTAAAATGAATCCATTCAGTCTGATGACATGTATTATAACTATACTACTGTTTCTTGTTTGTTCTTTAGTTTGTGTTGCAGAGCAGTCAGAGTTGATTTGTTCACATCAACCAATCGTAGCCCTGCCTGGTGATGATGTCATTCTACCATATTACCTTGATCCTCCAATCAGTGCCAGTTCTGAGACAGTGGAGTGGACCAGACCTGGTTTAGACCCAAAGTACATCCATGTTCACCAAGATGGACGATTGATGCATCGAATTCAAAATCCATCTTATTTTCTCAGAACGAGACTGTTTGTGGATGAACTGCAGAATGGAAACGTCTCCATGAAAATCTTCAAAGTGAAAATCTCTGATGCAGGAAAATACTTTTGCTTCCTTCGATCAATGTTGAAGGAAGCTTCCATCCAACTCACTGTTGGTAAGTCAGACTTTATGAAGATGATGAATTACACATTGTGCTGACTGCAAAGATCAGTAATGTAACTTTATATTAGAAGTAAGCAGCCATGATAAGACACAAAGAAAACAGTGCTGTAAGTTATTTGTTGGATCTGAATCCACTGTTTGAAATTCCTCCTGTCTTCTCATCAGGTGTCGTCTCCACTTCCATCATAGAGGTTGTCTCCAATAACAGTGGAAGAGTAGTTTTACAGTGTGAGTCTAAAGGCTGGTATCCAGAGCCTGAGGTGGTCTGGCTGGACGGTGAGGGGAAACCTCCTCTCTGCTGGACCTACAGAGACAGTCAGAGGTTCTGATGACCTCTATACTGTCAGCAGCAGAGTGACTGTGGAGAAGAGACACAGCAACAACTTCATCTGTAGAGTCCAACAGAAGGACATCAACCGGACCAGAGAGACACACATCTATGTTCCAGGTTATAAAGAGCTCTAAATATATTAAACATATTGTCACTGTTGAGCTATAGTTTGATTCAATAATGTCATTCTGTTCTCTCTTCTATCTTTTCAGATGATTTATTCACAGTTCAGTCGTCTTCTCTTTGGATTTGGATCATCGCCATTCTTATTATCAGTACTTTTGGACTACTCAATATTATCCCTCTGATAATGGAACGTAAGTCACAAATTTATTTCCCTTTTTATTCCAAGTTACTGTCAGAGCTCTTTATTGACATACATACAGGCATAACAACAGTAACTAAGCAAACAGTCTGAAATGATCTTCACTGCAGGAAATTTGGGGAAAATGGAGGAAATAAAAGAAAATGTGTTGCTTTCAAAAGTTTTCTCTCATTTGGAAATGTTCTGTTTATGAAAATCACTGTGATGTTAAAAATATTCCAGTTCAATTATCATATTTTTATTCTGCTTGTGTAGTTTTCTCACTTTAACACTTATTTATTGATTAGACAAAAACACATGAACACAACAACTTTAACACTTTCCTGTTTCTGTTGGCTCACAGACACAAAGAGGCGACTGAGGAATGAAATTGAACTGGAGGGAGATGTAACACATGGTGTGAAACAGTCAACATTAAAGGTCAAAGGAAAGCCGAAAGTCCAGAAGCATAATGTAAATATGAATGCAGTGCAGCTCCAGCTCTTAGTGGAGGGAAATCAGCAACAGGAGGACCAGAGAGAGCAACTGGACAGAGTTCAGAGATCACAGTCAGAGGAAACATCAGGAGCAGGAAATAACACTGAAGACACTTTAAAACACAGAGAGACGCAGCGTTGAACGACGTGGACTAAAAACCTCCTGTAGTGACCGAGAACGAGGAGGAAATCATTGTGACACTGGAGGATATTCTCCATCTTTTCCTGCTCTACCATCACGCTGACAGAGAATGATGATGTTGTTTGTCTTCCTAGTTTACAATCTATCCATTGTGACTTTGTTTTCAGTCTATGTGAGCAGGTGTTGTCTTTGAGCCAGTGAAAAGGCTGCAGACACACAGTGAAGAAGGGAGATCTTAATGATGTTGGTGTCCAGTCTAAGATATGAGCTGTGACTGAAGATTCCTGCTTTCATTTCATGGATTGTATCAAAGTTCCCACTTTAGCACTTTAAAAGAATCTGAACTGTTTTGTAAAATGTCAACAGGTTGTGTACAAAAGGCTGTGACTGTGTTTAATATTCATTATTATCATCATCATCCATTCTCATCTGTTAAACACAGAACTGTTCACTGTATATATTTATATTAGTTTAACCTGTTATTGATTTTATTGTTTTACTCAAGCTGTATAGGTTTATTAGTATTTACTAAAATGTATTAATCCTGCTTTAAACCATGTAATGCAGTTTGTAACTTTGTTTTGAGTATAAATAAAGGTTTATATGAAGTTTCTTCTGAAGCTTTTGACTAGTTTGACAACCCACAGCACTTTAGGATTTATAATCCATGTTGGTTTAAAAGTTAAAGAGAAAATAATATTGAAATAGTTTTACCCAACAGTTCCCACTCAAGGTCCACTTACTGGTATTTTCTTGAGTTTTCAGCCACATCACACAGTCTTCATGGATGTATGAAGTTTGTTCAGATAATTTCAGCAACCTCAGACTGTAACAGAACAGTTTACCTGCAGCCTTCATTGTATTTTATGGAACAGGAAAGTTTGATCTTCCTCCTGGAGCAGAAGGTCTGTTTGAGCAGCAGATAGTAGCACACAACAATGAAAGATATTAGAAATAACAGACAACACGAGCTGCAGAAATCCAAGAGGACTTCAGATGAGGGTTGTGTTTATGGCAGCCTCTCTCTCCTTTAGTTTGACTGACAGCTGAAGATGAACGCAGCAACAGTAACAAACAGAGAAATACTCAGTACAGGTAGAGTACAACAACTAAATCATTTGTCCTGTAAGGAGCTGTGGATGTGACAGGATGCTCCTTTAGTTTCTGATCTTGATACTAGAAAGAAAGGTTAGTGCGCCCCCTGCTGATAAATAAAGGTTCAGTATTAGTGTCACTGCATCTTCCTCTTCATGCTCCTATAATGTGTGCTGCTCTCACGTCTCCAGGTTCACAAACAGTGTAAAGCAGAACATCTGTGTGGAGACGCTTCGAGAAGGCAATCACAGGTATCTCACTCTCTGTCTGTTATCAGTCATCAAGTTATCAAATTATACCCCAGGTTAATTTGAACAGTACCTCCAATTCTACATATAAAAAACATGACATTATGTCATTGTAGGAAGGGGGGCAAGTCTTCAGCACTTTACGTTGCCGTAGCATAAGGGCCCCAAATCTTTATGTAGCTATTTATCAGTTTATAACATAGGAAGTTTTAGCCATTTTGTCCAGACACTCCGTCACTGGTATATCCACTCTAGTTTTCCTACATCCAGTAATAAGTACTGTTCTGCACCACGAGATCTGGTGAGCATTTAGTCCACTTCCCTTTGTTATCACACCTTATAGACAGATCATCAGTTCCTGTACCAGTGCAGACGCCATCAAGTGTAATCTGTTTATATGTACTGTAGGGCTCTCTTCATTTCACCTTTATTCATTGTGAAGACTTTAAAAAAGTCAATTATTGGCTTAATATGTGCAAAATTAACACAAAAATCCCCAAAATGTTGTCTTGCTGGGAATGAGTTCTTAAACTAGTGAAATGTGTCAATATCTGTCCCCATAAATATACCACTTTTTATTCAACAGATACTGATGTACTCGCTCAACACTTAAAATGTTATAATTAACTCAGCCACAACATTTAGGTTCGGAGCGTTTGAGTACAGTAAACTATTCTGGAGTGTGGTTTTAGTCTTGATTTCACTTCCATGATTGTCCACTAGAGGTCACTATTTTACTCTCTAAAATCCTTGGTGTCTTTTGTAGTACAAGTATGAATTTGCTTCTGTTAGACCATGAACCAGTTGGGACTTTGATGTTACAGATGTGTGTTTCAGCTGAAGGCAAACAGATTGAAGGAAAGGCCTCCTATTGACTGGGACTGACCTATCAGAGTGTAGGAGACCATGACTCTGCCAAACAGGTTTCTGTGTGTGTGTGTGTGTGTGTGCGTGTGTGTGTGTGTGTGTGTGTGTGTGTGTGTGTACGTGCCTGTGTGTGTGGACCAGCCTACCTATCTAACAGGGCACTTTAGCGTCCTTACACACCCACAAACAGGGGACTTTTCTGGGGTCCCCTTTTGGACATGCTTTCGACCTAAAATCATGTGTAATTTGCTCTTGTGAACTTTTTAAAATTTTTGCCAACAGGGGACTTAAAAGTGTGTGAGTGTTAAATCCATATTCGGCTTTGACTCTGCAGGCTGGAGCAGGGATTTGTTGTTGTTCCATACCATTCAACAGGGGACCCCTGTCATTCTATACAGTCCCCAATTTAAAGCACTAACATACCAGTTAGACTGCACAGCTTAAGATACATTTCAGTTGACAATACTGATTCAATTCAACTGAATGTCATTTAGTTCCAAATCATCTCAGGACATTTCATATGGAGCAGGTTTAGACCATACTCTTTATAAAATTAAGGAGGAAATAAAGACTTATGAAGTGACCCATTCTGAGTATCAGCGTGACCTTAATGCAGCCTGTGTGCCTTTCACTATATGCAAACTCTCAGTTCTTCATCCTGCACCATTTGACAACTCTCTTTTATGCCTTCTATATTCACCAATAAATATACAACTTCATGTGCCACACGTTATAAATATGTGTGTGGGAGACCAATCCTCCCTCTGTTTAACCCCTGATGAGGGTTGAATCAACCAATTTTAATTTAATTTACTTTAATACAACTTTCAGTAGCACTGCAAAAGGAAACTACTGCCCCACATCCTTGTAGTTTAAATGCCACGGTGGCTCAGTTGTCAAAATCAAAAGCTTTTGTAAAGTCAATGAAAATAACAAATGTTGACTTATTGTCCTCTTTTCTATTCCTTCAATACACAATGCATAAATATAGTTAATAAAAGCTCTACATGCAAATTAAATAAAGTCAAACATTCAGATAAAATAAATACTGAAGCCTTAACATACATTTCAATATATGAGTAAATATCCAAGCTCTCCAAAGTAATGAATAGAACTAATGTGTAGAATCATCTGCCTTAACTCATTTCAATAGCACATAAGTTCAAAGCCACACTGGAGACATGTGCAGTATCGCTTTCTACCACCATATGGTGTAATGTGTGGTTATTCCTTAGAAAAGAGTGTCTGTGAACAGAAAGTCCCTTGTGGGATGTCACTTACTCCTGCTGACACTCTGTGTTATAGCCAGATAGCACATCATGATTTACACACTGGCTACGGTAAGTACAAATACAATCACTCCACAAATGTTGTTAAAACAGATGGTTATAGACTATAGGCTGTAGCACCCTCAGCAGCCTCTGTCACAGATGTGTCTACAAAGCAATAGGACTGAAGACCCAAATGCAGACACTGAGGCAGAACAGGTGGAAGAAGAACGACTTTACTAAATCAGTGTTCAATTTAACAGACTTAACTTTAAGCCTTGATGTCATTTAAACAGGTGGGTTATATAAAGATTCACCTCACTTATAGTTGTCATGAGTGGAGTATTTGTACTGCTTCTTGTACCAGGCTGTAAACACATTTACTTTACTGTTTGCAGCCACAGAGGTTGCTGCTTGCTTACCCCATGCACAGTCTGCAAGTGGGCAGGAAATAAGAACTATGCCCCATTTAAGCAGCAAGAAATACGCAACCTAATGCAAACACGTGAATACAGCTAAGAAGTGCTTCATTGTGACAGTGTGACTTTAAAAACAACATGGAGATGATTCTGAAGAGTGTAAGTGAATTGTACATTTCAAAGTCACAGCTTATTATCTTCAAATGTGAGACTGAAATAAATGATGAGCTATGAAACATATTCTAAATATAAACTTTTACACTTTAACTGTGGTGGAAGAAGTCTTATATTAATATTTTAAACACTGAGTAGAAGTAGTCAAAGCCCAGAAAGATAATTTAAATACTGCAGTTTAAAAGTCCCTGCCTTCATTTTAAGTCAATATAAAGCAGTATTAGCAGTGAAACATAGTTTGGTGGTTCTTATTTTGAATAATGAGTGTGAAGTGTTCAATGTGCTGACAGTGATGCAGAGTTTGATGTTGTAGCAGCTTGAGGTGGAGCTCAGAGTTTTACTTTTGGAGATGTAAGAACTATGCAGCATGTTTTCTGTTTGTCTGTTGAAGGATTTCAACAGAAGGTTATTTTATTACATTTGTGACAAACTGACATGACTGTATGTCTCTAAAGCACATTGTGAGAGAGGTGGAGATAGAGTGAGTTGTTGTTTGTTGTTCTCTGCAGAGGATTTCCTGTATCTCATGTTAGGTATGGTCGTACTTCCTGAGTTCTTGTCTGGGCGAGATGTCTGGGCAACATCACGCTGTAAGTCAGAGTTTCTTTTTAAAGTAAAACTTGAATGTTAAATGTTGGATTTGTCATCATTTCATTCTTTGACTGTTATAACAATGTGCAGATTATTTTATGGACAAACTCTCTGTGTTGTTTATTGTGATATCATTATAGTCTATATAAAGTGGACTCACACTGTTACGTAAACACTGAGTCTGTATTTTTATATTGTTATCATTTATTTTACAAACCTTTTATTGAAAGCTTTGAACTCTGAAAGACGATGAAGTGAAAGATTAAGTATGTTTTTATCCTCCAACAGTGGAGGAGGAAGAACTCTAACAGTCAGTAAATGAAGCACTACCACAAAATACATAGTCCTTAATCAGTATTGTACTCATTTAATCAATAATCTACTTTCAGGATGAAGTCCTATTAACAGTTAAAGGATAAATGTTACAGTTCTTTTCAATAATTAACAGTTCATTTCCTGTGAAATGATTGAGGAGTTAACATGTGAGGGCTTTAAAGGATATATTTAGCTGTAGTGTAAGTGGCTGCAGTTTAGGTGGTGCACATGCATCCGGGAAAGTTACAGAAGCAAACAAAGTCGCCATTACTGCGGTAGCATCTCCGAACAATATGTGCACGTTTGAACGCAAGCCCAAGACCAATTTTCTACTTTTTTTCTCTGTTTCTAGCTATTGTTGTAACAAACGTTCAACTAATACTGAACTAACTCAATCTGAATACTGCTAAGAGGTCCATTCATCAGTAACTGGGGGCCACTGCCTGTCTTCAATCAAACTACCCACTCTCAGGATTACACTGCAGTAATGGCGGCGGCACTAGACAGATACTAAACAGCTTTGGATTAAAGCATTTTATAAATGCAGCCACAGAAGCAGATCATCATCGGTTATCGTATCAGCTGAAAAAAATCCATATCGATCATCCCTCATAAAAATGATGCAGTTACAGACACCAGTCAACTACATGATCAATTAATATATCAAACAATATATATATTTGTTTTCCTTATAAGACCTGAGAGAGAGTGATTAAGTCAGGATAGACACAAGAACTGACTTCCATATTATAACAAAAGGTAGCAAGCTAACTAAACAGCTAGTTGTCACATTGTGAGCTGCTGACTTCAAGCTGATGGACCCAAAGTAATTCCTAAAGTGCTTCTCCATCAATATATAATGTAAATGAACAGTATGTTTACACTTTGTTTGGCCACATACGTGATCTCTGCCTCAAAGTAACCCATCACACTCTGACTGCTTACACATGTGCATACAGGGGCGCGCTGATGCCCACACAGTGCTCACTGGTGTTGCACTGGGGTAGTTAGCAGGAGAGAGAGAGGGTAAAAAAGACATGAGAGCAACAATAACCTCGACCTGATATTTGGAAACAATGAAGAGATTCAAAGAAAAAGACAGGAAAGGGGCACTTTCACTCTCAAAATGGCAGGTTGGTTCTTCAGCTGCCTTTGGGGTCTGTGTCTGCCTGACAGGAAGTCACATCACATGAGGAGCAAAACACAGTGCACATATAGTTCACTGAGACAGAAAGAAGACAGACAGTTCTACCCTGGTTGATCTCATTTTCCACAAAGTAAAGACGTGTTTCAATTGTGTGGTTTTTTTTAAACATCCAAATTAAGGGATTTTGTTTTTGTTTTTTATTGTCAAGAGTTCACAATGCCACCCAGTAATGGACTGCTCTTCAAGACCTTCAGTGTTTTGCTGCTAATACAGAACTGTGAAGGTAATTTCTGTAAATGTGTGTGTGTGTGTGTGTGTGTGTGTGTTGGAAAGCAGAAGACACAACTAAGTTTCTGATCCAAAAAACCTTCCAATCCCTTCTATCCATTTCTGTAACAACAACAAAAACCCAGGGACATTGTAATCATTCACATCAAAATTAATGCATTCATTATATGTTCTTGTGTCTTAAGGGTTCGAGCTTAACACTAATGCTAATGCTAACATGCTCAGAATGATAACAATTTATAGCAGGTAGAACTTGTCCACCATCTAAGTTCAGCATGTTAACATGCTCT
This sequence comes from Dicentrarchus labrax, assembly GCF_905237075.1. Lineage (NCBI taxonomy): Eukaryota > Metazoa > Chordata > Actinopteri > Moronidae > Dicentrarchus > Dicentrarchus labrax. The sequence goes on along the minus strand of NW_026136705.1, from coordinate 130,931 downwards.
TTAAATATTTGGTCATAAAGTATTGGACAAACTGAAAGTTTGACCTTTCAGAGACTCTGGAGGAAAAGTCAGAGGAATTCATTCTCTGGGAACCAGGAATATTTCTACAAGATATAATGGGAACTAAACAAAGTGACAGACTGATGATCATCATTGCCCCTAAAAACTCCAGTCAATGTAAATTTCTTTACAGAGAGTCAGCTGCTGTTTATATTCTCACTGCTGATGCTGTCTGATATTTGTGCTTGAAGCTCAAACTGTGATGAGTGTGAGTCAGATACAGACTCTGAGGCTCCAGCGGTCGATTGTCTTTGTTTTTGATGCAGTTTTATTAAATGTTTTCTTACTTTTAGAAAGTAAAAATGAATCCATTCAGTCTGATGACATGTATTATAACTATACTACTGTTTCTTGTTTGTTCTTTAGTTTGCTTTGCAGAGCAGTCAGAGTTGATTGGTTCACATCAACCAATCGTAGCCCTGGCTGGTGATGATGTCATTCTACCATGTTACCTTGATCCTCCAATCAATGCCAGTTCTGAGACAGTGGTGTGGACCAGACCTGGTTTAGACCCAAAGTACATCCATGTTCACCAAGATGGACGACTGGTGTACGAAACTCAAAATCCATCTTATTTTTACCGAACGAGACTGTTTGAGGCTGAACTGCAGAATGGAAACGTCTCCATAAAAATCTTCAGAGTGAAAATCTCTGATGCAGGAAAATACTTTTGCATCCTTCGATCAATGTTGAAGGAAGCTTCCATCCAACTCACTGTTGGTAAGTCAGACTTTCTGAAGATGATGAATTACACATTTCTGCTGACTGCAAAGATCAGTAATGTAACTTTATATTAGAAGTAAGCAGCCATGATAGGACACAAAGAAAACAGTGCTGTAAGTTATTTGTTGGATCTGAATCCACTGTTTGAAATTCCTCCTCTCTTCTCATCAGGTGTCGTCTCCACTCCCATCATAGAGGTTGTCTGCAATAACAGTAGAAGAGTAGTTTTACAGTGTGAGTCTAAAGGCTGGTATCCAGAGCCTGAGGTGGTCTGGCTGTACGGTGAGGGGAAACCTCCTCTCTGCTGGACCTACAGAGACAGTCAGAGGTCCTGATGACCTCTATACTGTCAGCAGCAGAGTGACTGTGGAGAAGAGACACAGCAAATACTTCATCTGTAGAGTCCAACAGAAGGACATCCACCAGATCAGAGAGACACACATCTATGTTTCAGGTTATAAAGATCTCTAAATATATTAAACATATTGTCACTGTTGAGCTCTAGTTTGATTCAATAATCATAGTCATTATGTTCTCTCTTCTATCTTTTCAGATAATTCATTCACAGTTCAGTTGTTTCTTGGCCATGGATCTGTGTTCTTTGCAGTGCTGTGCTGCTCATCATTATCATTCTGATAATATGTAAGTCACATATTTATTTTCCTTTTTTATACCAAGTTACTGTCAGAGCTCTTTATTGACATAAATACAGGCATAACAACAGTAACTAAGCAAACAGTCTGAAATGATCTTCACTGCAGGAAATTTGGGGAAAATGGAGGAAATAAAAGAAAATGTGTTGCTTTCAAAAGCTTTCTCTCATTTGGAAATGTTCTGTTTATGAAAGTCACTGTGATGTTAAAATATTCCAGTTCAATTATCATATTTTTGTTCTGCTTGTGTAGTTTTCTCACTTTAACACTCATTCATTGATTAGACAAAAACACATGAACACAACAACTTCAACACTTTCCTGTTTCTGTTGGCTCACAGGTATAAAGATGATCCAGAGGACTGGAATTGAACTGGAAGGAGATGTAACACATGGTGTGAAACAGGAACTGTTAATGGTTGAAGTAAAGCCAGTGGTCCAGAAGCATAATGTAAATGTGAATGCAGCTCAACTCCAGCCCTTAGTGGAGGGAAATCAGCAACAGGAGGACCAGAGAGAGCAACTGGACAGAGAAACATCAGGAGCAGGAAATAACACTGAAGACGAGAGACAGATGACACTTAAAAACACAGAGAGATGTAGCGTTCAAAGACGTCGACGAAAATGTTCCTCTTGTGATGGAGAACGATTAGGTCATAGAGAACCCTACCAGGCAGGCGGCTGTCAGAGCTCAGACGTAGAGCGGGTCGTCCACTAATCAGAAGGTTGGTGCTTAGATTCCCTCCAGCAGTTGGCACCTTGCAGGCCAGCCTCTGCCATCAGTGTGCGAATGTGTCCATTTAGCCCTATGCTGAGAGAGAATCAAAATCATCATCAGGAATGATAGTTTACAATCTAACTGTCATGGCCATTTGTCAAACAATCCAATCAAACCCAGAATCAGATGGGTCACTGCTGCACCATGGGCCTGTAATGTCCATTTAGGCTTTCTGTATTTCCTAAGGTTTATTTTGTCCAAAACAAGCAAGCAAATCCCGGTTCCTGCATCAGCCCACCTGATGATTGTTTGCCTTCCTTGAGAAAAAGAATGTATTACCTAAAGGCTTACAGCACCACCTCCAGGCAGGGAGGGAAAACAGCTAATCATAGAAATTATAGAGAAACAAATATGCATGAGACTCAGGGTCATCCAAGAAAGGTTTGATCCTACAAAGCTCATCAGTTCCTTTTATGCAGAGAATCTCAATCTCAATTAAACTCCTGCAGCAGTAATGAAAAGCACTTAAGTCTCTGATTGTTAGAGCACATATTGGACAGGAACACGAGAGGATTGATGTCTCAGTGAAGATGAACCGGTAGTGAACTTGAACCAACATAAGCTCAAAATGCTGAGCCAAAAGCAACAACAGGGCTGGTCTGGGTAACATCTGATAATCTGTAATTCATTTGTCATTTAAAAATCTCAATTTGTCTTTTGTTTCATAATAAAAAGGGTCCGATTTAGGTTTTTGTGACCAAAGTCTAGTCACAGACAAAGGACGACACAAGAAGTCCTGGCACTGTGCAACAGGTGAGGTTGAGACAGAGATTTTTTCTATCACAGAAATTTCAAACATGAGGTCCATTGTAAAAATACACCTTGTTTAAAAAAGTTTCTAAAATGTGTCGGAAATCTATCGGAGGGTCAGTCGATACATAGTTCCGCAAGCGAAATACAATGTAGCAACTACGTTATTAAACTAGTGATCAGCTGCAGCTTTGTGTGGTTGCTATAGAAACTAATTAGCTACAGCTGAGCTAACGTTACTCACCGTAGCTCTAAAGGAGACAACTTTTTGAGGGAGATGAACTCAAACAGAGTATACATTTAATAAGCATGCAATACGAATAAGAAAAAGCATAATTATTAAAGTATTTGAATTGTTTTATTATGCTGGCAAGCACGAAGTAGAATAAACGGGATAATCACCTCAAGGCCGGGCAATAAACAGTTTGATATGCCCGGCTCCTGGACAACCTTCCATAACAAACAAAAGATTATATTGGTAGAGAGACATGTAGCAAACATAGCGAGACGAAATGTCACAAACTGAGGGACAGACATTAAAATATAATTACTGAATAAGACAAATCAATATCTTGTTGTACATATGGAACACACACACACACACACACACACACACACACACACACACACACACACACACACACACACACACACGTTCTTTTTACCAGTATTTCTCTGTTTTTATTCAACTTCTTATTGTTGTATTGTATTCAATGAATCGTTTTGGTAACACTTTATGATGAGTACACACTATTAAGCATTAGTTAAGCATGAATAAATACTGAATTCATCATTTATAACGCATGAATAAACATTAGTATGTAGTTTATAAACACAGTTAAAAATGTTTTATTCATCATTGATAAGCACATTAGTTATGGATTAGTAAATACTGAATTCATATTTTATAAAGCATGATTCTGCTGTAAATAGTCATTACTATGTGGTTTATAATCAGTTATAAATGTTTTTCTCTTCATTGTACTGTACATTTCTGCATGCACTTGCACATCCACTATTCAGACATGTATTAATGATTTGTGACTGTGTTAGCAGATGTTCTATAAAACTCACAACAAATTCATTTTCTAATGATGGCCTATAAACAGTTATTAATGCAGGAATCCACAGTTACAAAGCACTTACTACTCCTTAATTAAGTATTTTGCGCGAGCTTATCTAAAGTTAGCACTATCTATGGCTTATTAAGCATTTACAAATGAGATATAAAGGCTGACAATGCCTCAAGACTCACAAAATGTTCAGTTATCTTAACAGACGAAGGAGAGACACAACACAAAGGGATATTGCTGTCTGTCCGTCTGTCCTGGGAGAAGGATCCTTCCTCTATGGATCCTCCTGAGGTTGCTTCCATTTTCTCTAAGGTGTTTTTCCTTATATTACCTGAAGTGAGTGTCTAAGGCAGGACTACCAAAATAAAACTTAATGCGGATCAACAGACTGAAAGCAAACACCCGTTGTATTGTGTTATAAGATGCAAAATGGTAAGAGGAAGTTCCCACAAATATAACAGCATGAAATCGATTTCTATTATAATGATTTTGAAACCATTTAAAATATTTTTTGACTAGACACATCTGCTTTGATGTAAAAAGCCAAGTGGAGCATAATATATCAGTGACTCATGTTTCATTCATTGTAAAGATTGTAAATGAGAAGATTCAGAATGACAATGATAAACTGACTATCACCATGGGCGTCGGATCAGGATGCAGGAATAAGACAGAAAACTTCAACCCTCTGAACAAAGTTTATTTTCTCCAAAACTCAACGTTGCAATATGAAGGTTGCAAACATAAAATTAGAACTGTCACATGTTCATCTTAAATAATTCAGGATAAATAAAGTTCTCAGTTAAAGAAACATGAACACATAAGAACTAAAGAATAAGACAACCTCCTCTTACCAGAACTGCTGGCACATGCACCAATCAAAGCCTTTAAATCAGGAGTGATCAGGTGAACTCAGTCCGGTTAATGTGGAGTGATAACGAGAGCCAATCAGTGATCAGGTCAAGAAAAAGGAAAATAAAGTTTATGACAAAGAAGTTTTGTATTATTACTGTGAACTGGTGATGATATCAGTGGTTTCATGTATTTACAGCTGTGGCTGTTAACTCAGTGTGTCTGTAGTCAGACATATGAACACACAAACTGTGTTTTAGGCTTAAAAAGCACAAAGACAACATTGTTCATGGAGCCTCCAACTCTAAAAGCCACAAAACCTAAACTGTAAGGTAATATGAAGTCATAACACACGTTATCTGACTCAGAGTGGATGTGAAAGTACACGTTGTTTATCGGACCGTGCAGGTACTCTCAGTTGAGGCTCCCTGACACACACATACAACAATGTAGGATTTTTACATGAAACTCTTAATACATTATTTTAGTGATTCTTTTATTTATAGTGTGTTTCTAGATTAAGTCAACAATCTTCTGCAGTATTGTGTCATACATGTGGCTACAGTAGTGGATGCTATGGTAATGTATTTGTGTCTTAACTGCAATGTTTGACGAATAAACAATAAAATCACATTGTTCAGGAGTTTATATAAACAACAAAACCACCACTGGGTTCAACAAACAACAACAATTACAATCAGTGATTCCATTGTCTTCAAGAAAGTCTGAGACTCAGCTCAGTGGGTGTTATGTTATGTCGGACTTTTTAGATGGTTTGAATTGAGTCGACTTACTTACTCAGATGATTCACAAACTCATCTTGAAACCTGAGCTCAGTGACTTCAGTGCACATTGATCTTTTCTCACACTGTCACTCGTTCACCAAACACTCTTCTGGAGGTAAATTACACACAAACACATGAAGATAAATCACACTATAATGGTCTTGTGAGGACATCTACAAAAACACACTATCCAATAACTGTTTTATTATTTTTGTTGTACTGCACATTAACTGTGTTATTGTGCTGTAATTTACCAGCAGTATAACTGGTATGAGTTTGTCATATGCAAACATCTGAGGAATGGATTGCAGCCCATTTCACCACAGCACCCCCCCCAAAAAAAAAAAACACACAAACAGTCGTTGACTTCTGGATTCTGGAAATAAAGCACTGTACACAGTGGGTAGAGCTGGCGACCCATGTACTGAGGCTGAGTCCTTGCTGCAGCGGCCCAGGGTTCGAATCCGACCTGCGGCCCTTTGCTGCGTGTCATCCCCTCTCTCTCTCTCTCTCTCTGTCCCCCTTTCCTGTCTGTCTTCAGCTGTATCTATCATAAAGGCAATAAAAGCCCCAAAAAATACGTAAAAAAAAATAAAGAAAGAAAACCACTAAAACCAAAAGTGACGTCAGTAGAAAGACAGAAAGGAGTCAGGAGTCGGTGTGAAAATGGAGGAGACAGAGGAGTTGGAGAAGAAACTTCAGAGAATGAAGAAGATGGACACAGAGAGGACGCCCTCATAATACAGCAAGAGACACAATTCATACAGCAAGGCAGCTTCAAAAGGTTCTTCATACAGTAAAACAAACTGATAGATGTTATAGAAAACTGTGAAAGTAAATATATGCACAGATATACAAAGGAACTTCTTGATGTGTTTAAAATGTTGTTGTATTTCTTAAGGTCTCTGGTCTCTGTGACAGCAAATTTACACCCAGAAAAGCTTCCACATGCTCCACTGTCGGCTCCTGTGTGCAAACTTAGAAATGTGCTGCAGTCATCAGTGGAAACACCACATCCTGTCCTCTGGCAGATGAACTCCATCCCAAGTTTCTACACAGACAAAGATGTTCCAAGTTGACTTTCTGTAATGTTTTACTGGCAGTAGGGTCCAACCCACAGAAAGAAGAACATTATACAGAATAATACACAAGGTAAAATACTGTGTGCTGTAGAGTTGTAGAGTTGTGTCTCAACTACAGACAGACATAGAGATATAACCTTAATGACTGCTACACAAAACCAGCAGCAGAAGGAGCAAAATATACGTTAAAGAGAACTGACTCACAGGGCAGCACACACACTTTGTATTCTGAAACTGACAGGTGCAGTACCAGCAACTGGGGATTGTTCTTTAACCACAGAACCACCACCTACAGCGAAACTGAGTGTGATTCAGTGTTTCTGAATAATAACATGTTTTGATGGAATGAATCATATATTTGAAGATCACTCACACAGCAGAATGTATTGAGGAGAATCTAGATAAGCAGTAAAAGTAATGCACAGTGTAAAACCCAATTCTGAAGGCTATCTTTAGATGAGGGATATTTAACCTGAACCCTACAGAATCCTCACATATCTAATCTCTGTACACGTGTGTGAGGATTCAATTGATTATTGGTTCAAAACAAGTTCTAAACTCCTCCTTTAGATTAGTAGAAGACTTCACAGTGACATGGACAGCATTACTATTTCAGTGGAAAGTAAAGATGGAAAACCCCTTTACACATCACTTGTGGGTTGAGCCCTCCTCTTCTTTTAGGTTATGTTTGTTTGGTTTGGGTAACTTCCCTCAACTTCCCTTCAGTGCATTCCGGTTCATGACTGTCCTCTCCTGTGTACAGCTGTCTGAATCAGGACATTTACTCACAGAACAAGTTCCACTAACTCAGACTCTCTTTCATTGACAATGCTGAATAATCTGTTTTACAAAGTTGTATCATGAATCCAGTTGAACTCAGTGTGGCTCTCTTTGGGGTACCTGTCTTCACATTGGTGATCCTGGATAAGTGGTGTCATAAAGGACAGGACTAAACTTTATATGAAAACTACTCTAACAATCTGGTTATTAGTCATTCAGTCAATGTTCAGTTTCATCCACTGGTTAAAAAATACTGACTGAATTTATGAGCAACTCTTTAGAGACCAACAGAGACACAAACTCACAGACTCAGAGAGGTGGAGATAAATTGAGGTTGTGATTTTCTGAAACTTCCTGTCACACACACAGTGGAGAGTTTGCATCCATCACGCTGTAAGTCAGAGTTTCTTTTTAAAGTAAAACTTGAATGTTAAATGTTGGATTTGTCATCATTTCATTCTTTCACTGTTATAACAATGTGCAGATTATTTTATGGACAAATTCTCTGTGTTGTTTATTGTGATATCATTATAGTCTAAATAAACACTGAGTCTGTATTTTTATATTGCTGTCGTTTATTTTACTCACTTTTTATTGAAAGCTTTGAACTCTACCTACCTCTCACTACCACAAAATACATAGTCCTTAATCAGTATTTTACTCATTTGATCAATAATCTACTTTCAGGATGAAGTACTATTAACAGTTAAAGGATAAATGTTACAGTTCTTTTCAATAATTAACAGTTAATTTCCTGTGAAATGATTGAGGAGTTAACATGTGAGGGCAGTTTGATGCTTTAAAGGATGTATTTAGATACACAGTCCATCTTAATACAAACATACATTGAAAGACTTATTGATCACCTTTTCCTGAAGTGATGCTCATTGGACAAATCTTTTTATCATGAAATTCAAACAGTGATATTCTTAAAACAGACAAAATGTCTCCAAATATACAAACAGACTGTACAGGAGAAGAAGAACAGAAAAAGTATATAACACATAACTTCAGACATTATTTGACTTATTTCCACCAGTACATCTGTGGTCAGACAACATGTCACTTTGTCTGTGGATTAGTTATATCTGTTAGTCAGTCACAGCACATAAGGAGCTGAAAACAACAGATCACACTGATGCACTGAGACAGAAATAAAAGAAACTGAAACCAAATAAAAACTAAAATCAGCTCTAGAGTTTTTACCCTGTTCAACCTCAATGAAGACGTTTGTTTTATTTGTGTGTTTTCAAGAAGCAGACTAAAGGTTTTTGTCTTTCTTTATATTTTCAGAAGTCTACGATGCTGTATCCACTGCCATGTACCGGCATTGTTTTGTTTTACATTTTTCTTCTAATACAGTGTTTCACAGGTAATTTCATACAAAACACTCCAGTAACACATTCATATGTGTGTGTGTGTGTGTGTGTGTGTGTGTGTGTGTGTGTGTGTGTGTGTGTGTGTGTGTGTGTGTGTGGGTGTGTAGTTGTGTACTTAATACCGGTACTGTAAAGTTTTTACACACACAAACACACATATATACAATTTCCCCAGTGTGGGATCAATAAAGTCAATCTTATCTTGTTCCTGTACTCGCTGATACACGACTGCCATTCAAATGATGGTAGAGTCACATTTTATTCACACGCTCTGTGAGTTGTTGAGTTAGACACGAGGTCACATATTGACTGAGAAAATCAATAAATCAAATAAAAAATTAGAAAGAGGACAAAACAGACATTTTTAAACTTTACACTTTATGATGCTGTCTGATATTTGTGATTGAAGCTCAAACTGTGATGAGTGTGAGTCAGATACAGACTCTGAGGCTCCAGCGGACGATTGTCTTTGTTTTTGATGCAGTTTTATTAAATGTTTTCTTACTTTTAGAAAGTAAAAATGAATCCATTCAGTCTGATGACATGTATTATAACTATACTACTGTTTCTTGTTTGTTCTTTAGTTTGCGTTGCAGAGCAGTCAGAGTTGATTTGTTCAGATCAACCAATCGTAGCCCTGGCTGGTGATGATGTCATTCTACCATGTTACCTTGATCCTCCAATCAGTGCCAGTTCTGAGACAGTGGTGTGGACCAGACCTGGTTTAGACCCAAAGTACATCCATTTTCACCAAGATGGACGACTGATGTTTGAAACTCAAAATCCATCTTATTTTCTCCGAACGAGACTGTTTGTGGATGAACTGCAGAATGGAAACGTCTCCATGAAAATCTTCAAAGTGAAAGTCTCTGATGCAGGAAAATACTTTTGCTTCCTTGAATCAATGTTGAAGGAAGCTTCCATCCAACTCACTGTTGGTAAGTCAGACTTTCTGAAGATGATGAATTACACATTTCTGCTGACTGCAAAGATCAGTAATGTAACTTTATATTAGAAGTAAGCAGCCATGATAAGACACAAAGAAAACAGTGCTATAAGTTATTTGTTGGATCTGAATCCACTGTTTGAAATTCCTCCTCTCTTCTCATCAGGTGTCGTCTCCACTCCCATCATAGAGGTTGTCTCCAATAACAGTGGAAGAGTAGTTTTACAGTGTGAGTCTAAAGGCTGGTATCCAGAGCCTGAGGTGGTCTGGCTGGACGGTGAGGGAAACCTCCTCTCTGCTGGACCTACAGAGACAGTCAGAGGTCCTGATGACCTCTATACTGTCAGCAGCAGAGTGACTGTGGAGAAGAGACACAGCAACAACTTCACCTGTAGAGTCCAACAGAAGGACATCAACCAGACCAGAGAGACACACATCTATGTTCCAGGTTATAAAGAGCTCTAAATATATTAAACATATTGTCACTGTTGAGCTATAGTTTGATTCAATAATGTCAATTCTGTTCTCTGTTCTATCTTTTCAGCTTATTCATTCACAGTTCAGTTGTCTCCTGATTGGATTCTGATTATCACCACTCCTGTTTGCATTGTTGTGCTGTTATCACCCAGATAAAACGTAAGTCACATATTTATTTCCCTTTTTTATTCCAAGTTAATGTCAGAGCTCTTTATTGACATACATACAGGCATAACAACATTAACTAAGCAAACAAAAATTGAATTGAATTGAATCTGAAATTATCTTCACTGCAGGAAATTTGGGGAAAATATAGGAAATAAAAGAAAATGTGTTAAAAATATTCCAGTTCAATTATCATATTTTTGTTCTGCTTGTGTAGTTTTCTCACTTTAACACTCATTCATTGATTAGACAAAAACACATGAACACAACAACTTCAACACTTTCCTGTTTCTGTTGGTTCACAGGCACAAAGTGGATCCTGAGGAATTTAATTAAACTGGAAGGAGATGTAACACATGGTGTGAAAGAGGCAATGTTAATGCTTGAAGGAAAGCCAAAAGTCCAGAAGCATAATGTAAATGTGAATGCAGCTCAATTTTTAGTGGATGGAAAGTAGCAACAAGAGGACCAGAGAGAGCAACTGGACAGAGTTCAGAGGTCGCAGTCAGAGGAACCATCAGGAGCAGGAAATAACACTGAAGACACTTTAAAACACAGAGAGACGCAGCGTTGAACGACGTGGACTAAAAAGCTTGTGAAGGGTCTGAGAACGAGGAGGAAATCATTGTGACACTGGAGGATATTCTCCATCTTTTCCTGGTCTACCAGCAGCGTAACTTCTGTATATGCAGATGATGCAGTTGCACAGGGGCCCGCAGCAGTTTAGGGCCCATAACAAACCACTGGTATCTGCAACGCTGCTAAAATATTGATTGACGTGAGCTGAACCGACATCATGTGCAGCCGATGAATTTCCTGTTCATCCTGTACATTCTCCCCCTTGGTAACCTCATACGTCGTCATGGTCTCTGCATCCACTGTTATGCTGATTCTGTCTCCCTCCAACAGCAACCTCTCCTTTGAACACCACATCAACCAAATCCCCAGCACTGCCTTCTTCTACCTGGAAAAACTAGACTATTGGAACAGGATCTTGTATGGTACATCCTTCAAAGTCTTTAAGAAACTTCAGTACATCCAGGGTTAGGGTTAGGAAACTAATCATCCATACACACTCATAGCAAAATGAGATTTCAGTGTCTTGCTCAAGGACACTTCCACATGCAGTGAGAGGAGCCAGGGATTGAACTGCCAGCCTTCCGATTAGTGGAACGACTCACTCTACCTCTGAGCCACAGCTGCCCTGCAAAGCCTCTGCTCTTCTGACACCAGCCTCCTGTCTCCACTACTGAGGACCAAGCACGGTCCCTGGGGTGAGCTGCCCCCTTCCAACTGGGACTCTCCCCAGAAACATCCGAGACTGTACCAATCCGTCCACTTTAAAAGCACTGATCAAAACCCACCTGTTCAGAACTGCCTTTAATGTTTGATTCATTGTTGAGTGTTGTGTATAGATGGATAGATCTATATACACACATTTCAAATAGAAACTTCTGTTTATACTATAGTTTGACTGAATACTGAGACATCTGCATCCACCTTGCCCAATATGTCCAGCTAATCAACATTTAAATGCAATATCTGATCAATAATTTCACATTGCAGAGCTGTAACTAAACTTGACAGTGAGACTAGACAATTATTATCTTATTTTGAATTGATGTGTCTGTGAGGACTGCAGTCACCCCCATATATCACCAGGACTGATTCCAGACCTGTTATGGCTGTGTGAGTTCTCAGTTGACAGCAGGGAGTGGAAGAACCGGCTCTGTGGGTGAGGGCACTGACATTGAACACCTTTACCTGCAATGTGCAGGGTGAGGGTGGTGGCTTTGCTTTTGTTGGCTACTGTTTTCTGTTAAATAGATGTGATTACTTTAATTGTGAGTTCATTCATGCACATTGTTTTAGGTGTTTTAACACCTTTTTTGGATCTTAATGAATCTTTTGTTAAGTGCGTCACAAGATCTCAGCGACTTTCAATCTGTGTTGTCCTGATTTCTCGACAATATCTGTAACAGATCATCGTCAGAGGACTCTGACACAGACGGAGTTTGTGGTTCTTATTGCGGAGGGTTTTCACGAATTTACAGTTAACTCTTTCTGTAGTCAGACAGCTGACAGAGTACTTTATTTATGTCAGAGAGAACAAACATCACAGTGGAGGGTTTGCTTTCCTCATTCTGCAGGTAAGAGTCATTTAAAACTTGAAGATTTAATGTGATAAATTAAATGTTCTATGTTGTTTCTGTTGAGGGATAATACCAGACGAGGTGCATTTGCCTCCATGAAGTCCATTAATTCCTGATTATGGACTAATGGAAGATAGATACTTTATTCATCCCCAAGGGGAAATTTACAAGGGATGGGTCCAGGTGTGCGTATGCTTGGCTTTCAGGAGCCCTTATTGCCTAACCAGGAAATTAAGATTGTGACTACTTCAAACCTATGACATTCATCTGTTGGTGACTTTTGAAACACTGCAATAGAAACACTTTGCTGGGACATTCATTTTGGTGTCTGCTCCTCACTACGAAACTATTATTCGCTGTCATGGTGACAGGTTATAAAGGCGACCACGCACACTAACGGAGTACACTCGAGTTTGAATGAACAGGTGATATTCCCCTGCGCGAGACTGGTTGCGATGGCCGGTTCAAAGCTCGCTGTTTCTGATGTAAACTAAATCCTGTGATGTATATTTATGTATTCCTCTGGAACCAGTAGGTTCTCCTGCATTTTCTAGATTCACAGGGCTCTCAAATGTGTAAATGAGTTCAAAGCAAGCACTATAGGGAATGGCAATGTATGTGACAAAACGCTGCAAACGTCAAGAGAAGGTCCAAAATCCTCAGGTTATCGGTCTTATGTCATGGTTGTTTTTAATGTTTGTAATTACATCCAGCCTATAAATGAATCAGTCTGAGGTATGAGATTAATGTGTGCACTATCTGTGTTTACCACAGTTTATCTCACTCATCATCACACAGATAGTCTACAAAATTCAGCAGTTTAGTCTACATATGCACGTCACAACTTTGTGAAGTCTCTCCCTCCCTCTCCCATCTTAATCTTTTCCTTTAATTGGCCCGTCTCAGATATGGCTTTTTCTTTGAGACTCTGCCTAGAAGGCCAGCATCCTGACATTTCTAAGTGACCCCAAATCCTATAAAATATCTTAACAAAATGTCTGTCATCTGTTTTTGACCTTGTCCTGTCTCAGTCTACACTGAGTCTCTCTCCCCCTTTAAAAGTGTCCTGCAGCATTTAGTGCTTCAGTGCATCCTTTACCTTGATAAATTATTCTTATTTGAAGTGTTATTGACTGTGACATTAGCTCTCTATCCAAATGAGCTATGAGACAGTGAAACCAAAGACAAACTAAAATCAACTCTAGTTTCTGCCCTGTTCAACCTTATTTTCCACTAAAAGACATTTGACTTATTTGTGTGTTGTTTTTAAACTAGCAGACTTTTTTTTATCTTCAGATGCTGCTCATTGGACAGTTCTTCAGGACCCACATTCCTGTGCTTATTATCATTCTTCTAATACAGAGTTTAACAGGTAGTTTCTACATTAATAATTAGAAAAAACTAATTTTAGTTGTTGAGACATTTCACATTGAACTAAGGTCAATAGATTTAACTCTCTGGGAAACTCTGTGAAGAACATTTAATGAGATCCAATGCAATATTTCCAACCTGATACAGAACATTTTATTCACAGTCTCCCTCTTCAGATACACATAATGTCACATATCGACTGAGGGAAAAAGACTGTAGTCAACAAGAAAAAATTTGAAAGAGACAAAAAGACTTCATCCACAAACATTTTAACAGTGTTTTCTTTGTTTTTGATGCAGTTTTATTAAATGTTTTCTTACTTTTAGAAAGTAAAAATGAATTCATTCAGTCTGATGACATGTATTATAACTATACTACTGTTTCTTGTTTGTTCTTTAGTTTGCGTTGCAGAGCAGTCAGAGTTGATTTGTTCACATCAACCAATCGAAGCCCTGGCTGGTGATGATGTCATTCTACCATGTTACCTTGATCCTCCAATCAGTGCCAGTTCTGAGTCTGTGTCTGGCTGGACCTTGAGAGAAACCTCCTCTCTGCTGGACCTACAGAGACAGTCAGAGGTCCTGATGACCTCTATACTGTCAGCAGCAGAGTGACTGTGGAGAAGAGACACAGGAACATCTTCATCTGTAGAGTCCAACAGAAGGACATCAACCAGACCAGAGAGACACACATCTATGTTCCAGGTTATAAAGAGCTCTAAATATATTAAACATATTGTCACTGTTGAGCTCTAGTTTGATTCAATAATGTCATTCTGTTCTCTCTTCTATCTTTTCAGACGATTTATTCACAGTTCTGTGGTCTTTTTATTGGATATTTTGGAGCATCATCATTCCTGTTTGTATTAATGTGCTGCAAGTTACAGTCAGAGCTCTTTATTGACATACATACAGGCATAACAACAGTAACTAAGCAAACAGTCTGAAATGATCTTCACTGCAGGAAATTTGGGGGAAATGGAGGAAATAAAAGAAAATGTGTTGCTTTCAAAAGCTTTCTCTCAAATGTTCTGTTTATGAAAGTCACTGTGATGTTAAAATATTCCAGTTCAAACAACAAAAACACATGAACAAAACCACTTCAACACTTTCCTGATTCTGTTGGCTCACAGGCATAAAGAGGATCCAGAGGAATTAAATGTAACACTGAAGACACTTTAAAACACAGAGAGACGCAGCGTTGAACGATGTGGACTAAAAACCTCCTGTAGTGACCGAGAACGAGGAGGATCATTGTGACACTGGAGGATATTCTCCATCTTTTCCTGCTCTACCATCACACTGACAGAGAATGATGATGTTGTTTGTCTTCCTAGTTTACAATCTATCCATTGTGACTTTGTTTTCAGTCTATGTGAGCAGGTGTTGTCTTTGAGCCAGTGAAAAGGCTGCAGACACACAGTGAAGAAGGGAGATCTTAATGATGTTGGTGTCCAGTCTAAGATATGAGCTGTGACTGAAGATTCCTGCTTTAATTTCATGGATTGTATCAAAGTTCCCACTTTAGCACTTTAAAAGAATCTGAACTGTTTTGTAAAATGTCAACAGGTTGTGTACAAAAGGCTGTGACTGTGTTTAATATTCATTATTATCATCATCATCCATTCTCATCTGTTTAAACACAGAACTGTTCACTGTATATATTTATATTAGTTTAACCTTTTATTGTTTTTATTGTTTTACTCAAGCTGTATAGGTTTATTAGTATTTACTAAAATGTATTAATCCTGCTTTAAACCATGTAATGCAGTTTGTAACTTTTTTTTGAGTATAAATAAAGGTTTATATAAAGTTTCTTCTGAAGCTTTTGACTAGTTTGACAACCCGCAGCACTTTAGGATTTATAATGCATGTTGGTTTAAAAGTTAAAGAGAAAATAATATTGAAATAGTTTTACCAAACAGTTCCCACTCAAGGTCCACTTACTGGTATTTTCTTGAGTTTTCAGCCACATCACACAGTCTTCATGGATGTATGAAGTGTGTTCAGATAATTTCAGCAACCTCAGACTGTAACAGAACAGTTTACCTGCAGCCTTCATTGTATTTTATGGAACATTAAAGTTTGATCTTCCTCCTGGAGCAGAAGGTCTGTTTGAGCAGCAGATAGTAGCACACAACAATGAAAGATATTAGAAATAACAGACAACACGAGCTGCAGAAATCCAAGAGGACTTCAGATGATGGTTGTTGTGTTTATGGCAGCCTCTCTCTCCTTTAGTTTGACTGACAGCTGAAGATGAACGCAGCAACAGTAACAAACAGAGAAATACTCAGTACAGGTAGAGTACAACAACTAAATCAAAAAATTAAATTAAATCATTTGGCTCTCTTCATTTCACCTTTATTCATTGTGAAGACTTTAAAAAGTCAATTATTGGCTTAATATGTGCAAAATTAACCCAACAATCCCAAAAAATGTATCTGGCTGGGGAAGATTTCATAAACTAGTAAAATGTGTCAATATCTGTCCTCATAAATATACTAATTTTTTATTCAACAGATACTGATGTACTTGCTCAACACTTCAAATGTTATAATTAACTCAGCCACAACATTTAGGATCGGAGGGTTCGAGTACAGTAAATTATTTTGTACTGTGGTTTTAGTCATGATTACACTTCCACAATTGTCCACTAGAGGTCACTATTTTACTCTCTAAAATCCTTGGTGTCTTTTGTAGTACAAGTATGAATTTGCTTCTGTTAGACCATGAACCAGTTTGGACTTTGATGTTTCTGATGTGTGTTTCAGCTGAAGACAAATAGATTGAAGGAGAGGCCTCCTATCGACTGGGACTGACCTATCAGAGTGCTGGAGTGTGTGTGTGTGTGTGTATCTATCTACAATGCAATGAGTTATAAATACAGGCTGCTGTAATACAAATAATTGTTTATTAGGGCCCGAGCACTGACCGTGCGAAGGCCCTATTATAATTGAAGGAATTCTTTCCTTTTTCCTCCTAAACGAACACATATTTGGAGGCCACAACACACTCGAAAACTCATGAAACTTGGCTCATAATGTCAGTCATGGCGAAAAATTTCGGATTTTAGAGGGCTCCACTAAGAGCATGGCAAAATGGCCTCTCAGGGGCCCATAAACCGTGCCAACCGGGGCCCCTTTCACTGATATGCATAAAAATTGGCACACGCGTAGATCTTATCCAGACGAACAAAAAGTCCAGTGGGCGCCATATCCCAAACCCAACAGGAAGTCGGCCATTTTGGATTTAGCAGCCATTTCTGCCGATTTGCACACATTGTATTTGAACGAACTCCTCCTAGGGAATTGATTGGATCGACTTCAGATTTTGACACAGCCATCTAAAGACATTTGTGATTAAAAGTTGTGCTATTTACGTTATTCAGTCGAACAGCGTGCCCGTTCCGTGGCGTGGAATTTTAATGACTCGCCATGAAAGAGGGATTTGTCATAACTTCTGCATACATGATCTGACTGCAACGAAACTTCACATGTTCGATAAGAGTCCCGCCCTGAACACGTCTATGTGATAACATTCAGTAATAGTGAGAGTGCCACCTACTGGCAACAGGAAGTAAGCGCTGCATGGTGATATTGATCTGATTTGCGGGAAATTTTCATGTTGTGGTCTGCACCTGTTACGACAGCACGTAACGCAGCCGCAGCACACTTAAATGTTATAGAACTGTAATAAAAGTAATTATCTGTGAAATTACAATAATAATTGATGTTTTCACTGATAAAAACTGTATCTCGACAGTTTACCAATGCTTATACACTGATAAACAAACATTTATGTAATGAACAATTTTACATAATTTTAGAAATGTATTAACAGTATAAAACTTGAATTTAGCAGCTTATTCTATTAAATAAACAATTACAGATTCACAAATGTATTTTTATTTTTTATGTGGAAAAAAAGGACATTTTCTTTAAAATGCAGATTGTCTGTCTAATGTCGAAATATAGTGAAAGTTTAAAAAAAAAAAATGATAAAACTAAGTATGACCTACTGCAACTTTCAGAGGATGTATTGACAGAAGTTGAAAGTAATATTCAGTCGTGCGTATTTATTAGTGTATATAAAGCAACCAGAAGCTGTAGTACGTGTTCATTCCCACCGTGTTCACATTGTCTGACTTACTTTCGCTTCCTGTCTGCGTGCGTCAGTGTGGTTAGACTACAAACCATCAGTAGTGCAGATAACAGGAAGGCGAAACTTCACTACTGCAGTGTGAAGCTTACAACTATCTGAGGTGTCCGGCTTTTAACCTGTTTACTTCATTTTTGATTCACAGGAGACATTTTTTTTCATTTTCTATTGATTTTATAGTCTTCAGACTCCAGTATGGTTCACCTGACTGGCGTTCTGGGTTTCAGGGACTTTAGAGTTTCCCATCACTCTGTTTTCTTCCTTCTTCTCATACAGGCTTCTGCAGGTAATATTCTTTATTTCTTGAGCGCAGGCTGCACATAGCCGACCATATCTCTCCCTCTACGTCACATTAAGGAGCTTCTGAATTTAACAAAAAAGAAAATTAATCTTATCAGATTATTGTGGTTTAATATATATTATATATATAATATATTTCTACATTTCAGGGTCATGTGAAGTATAAATTAATTGTTGTGTATGGACTCATAGTTTTAACAATACAACAGCACCAGGAACACTGATACACTGAACTGTTAATAAATCATCCGGCAAACTTTATTTTCCAAAATATAAACAAATATAAAACAGGGCTCACATTGCTGCCCGTCACTGTATCCATGGCAAAATTGTTCTTCCTATTTTTAATATTTCTTTATATTCTATATATTAAATATAAAAAAAAAGAAATGATACATTTGAAATGTAATTCCCATTCAAACTGTTTCTTTCTCAGATGGCTACGGGTTGGTCGGTCCATCTCGGCCAATAGTGGCAATAGCTGGAGATGACATAATTTTACCATGTCAGGTGGAACATGCCATGGATGTTTTAAAGTGGATGGTAAAATGGGCGAGACCTGACCTGAGTCCAGAATATGTTTATGTGTACCAGTATGACAATGTGGATGTGTACCAGAATGACAGTTGGTCTGTGAACCAGTATGATAATGTGGATTTGAACCAGAATGACAGTTGGTCTGTGAACCAGTATGATGATGTGGATTTTAACCAGTATGACGATGTCGATGTGAAGCAGTATGACCGTGTGGAGATTGAAATACATCCGTCCTACAAAGGAAGAACATCTCTGTCCATCGACAAACTGGAGGTTGGAGACGTTTCACTGAAAATCTCCAAAGTGAAACACTCTGATGAGGGGAGGTATGAATGCTTCACTGGAAGAATGCCTATCACTTATATTGATCTTGTTGTTGGTAAGTGGATGTAGAGCATGTTTATCTATCAAACAAGATTGATTAATTATAGACGTTTTGTTTTGTTTTATCTCTTTCTGCACTAGTGCTGCATATTTCAGTGCCTCGGATATTAGCATTAGCTTTAAAATAACTGAAACTGGATGTTTTATGTAAAGTTACACACTCATCAGATAACAGGAAAATGATTTCTTATGTGTAAGATTTTAAAATGTGCCTCCATAACTGTTTTATGGGTTGAATAAGCAGATTTGTTACTCTGTGTGCATAATTGGTCAATTTTCGCATATTGTGTTCTATCATTTCAGCTGATGTCAACATGGCCCCAGCTGGACTTCCCCTTCAGTGGATCATTGTCTTGGGTGTCAGCTTCGTTAATTCATTCATTTTATAAGGAGTCTGGTCTAGACATGCTCTGTTCAAGGGCCTTGAGATAACTTCTGTTGTGATCTGATGCTATACAAATCAAATTGAATTAATTGTTCTTGTACTCCGGCACATGTGCACATGCAGAAGCTGATAATTAAATACTTCATTTGGCAAAATTTAATAAAATCTTTCACGCATATTGTAATGTGATATGATCTAACTGTGTTTGTTTTTTTATTTAAATTCTCAGAAACACATTGAGGGAGAACCCTCATTTACAATGGTGCAGAGGTATGAACATAAAATAAAAAACAGAAACAGAATAAGAGCAGAAACAATGAAAATATCTGATTAGTTAGGAGGTATCAATAAAGAAGAATAAATGGCAGAAATACAGCTAAAGTTAAAAGGTGAAGGTTCAGAAATTTGCAAAGAGATAAACAATAAAATGGTTTTTTTTTTTAGACAGTGGTATTAATGAGGTGGTAGTCAACATTTCTTGCCTTAGAGAACAACATCCACTTCATCTTTACACAGTTTAAGACCAGTTTCAGGTTTTGAAGGTGTTTTTAGAGGGTGTTAACCAGTAGCTGTCACATAAATGTAAAGTAGGAAAAAGTACAACGTGTCATAATGAAGACAAAAGTTCATTCCCACACTCCCATTGTGTCTCAGTTACTTTCTTTCTTTTTTCCTTCTTTCTTTCTTTCTTTCTTTCTTTCTTTCTTTCTTTCTGTGGTCTGTCTTTTTTCTGCTCGTTCTCAACGTCTGACAGATGTGGGTAGAGTACACACTGTTACAGGAATCAACAGTGAAGCAAACGGTGTCAGAGAGGTGGATACTGATTAAAGCTGTGCGGTCTTTTAGTGTGCAGGGGGTTTTCGTGTACTTTGAAAAAACAAGTTCCCATTTGTCACACTGTCAGTAAGAGTTGCTTAAAACTTCAATGTTAAATGTTCCTAATTTCATTCTTTACTGTTTTAACAATGTGCAGATTATGATTATAGACAAAGTCACTGTGATATTTTGGTGGACTGCTAAAGTGAAAGTTCACTCAGCTTTCTTCATACAGAACTCTTCTACTCATGCTCAAACTCTGTTGGCTCACAGAAATAGGGGCTGCAAGGAGGGAGGTCTGCAGTTGGACCTTTTTAGATCACACTGGTGTACTGACACAGAAATAAGAGACACAGTGAAACCAAAGAAAGACCTAACTTTCTATCAAGTAAATATGTTTTATTTGTGTGTTTGTTTAAACAACCAGATTAAAGCCTTTTCTCTTTTTGTATTTTCAGGAGTCTACAATGATGTGCCCAAAGACAGAGCTCCATAATGGACTGTCCTTCGGGACCCGCAGTGTTTTGCTGTGTCTGATACTGACTTTTACAGGTAATTTCCACACAAAACACTCCAGTAACACATTAATACATACAATTATTACATGTTTACAGTCATACTGGTTGCTCTGTGAAGGTTTGAGCTTAATGCTAACATGCTAACATGCTGACATGCTCACAATGGTAATGATTTGTAGCAGGTGTAATTTCGTCTTGTCCACCGTCTTAGTTTAACATGTAAGCATGTTAGCATGTTTTAGAAAGTAGAATAGAATAGACCTTTCAGAGACTCTGGAGGAAAAGTCAGAATTTAATGGGAACCAAACAAAGTGGCAGACTGATCGACCATCATAGCCACCCCTAAAATTTCCAGTAAAACCATCAAATGATGGTACAGTCACGTTGACTGAAAAAAAAACAAAAACTATGGTCAACAAAACCAAATTCGAAAGAGACTTTTAAAAACCATACACATTATTCTGCTGTCTGATATTTTTATTTGAAGGTTGAAATGTGATGAGTCTGAGTCAGATACAGACTGAGGTTCCAGTGGCTGATGCTATAAAATCTTATTATCAGTGTTTAGGACTTATATTTTTCCTTGTTTTTAATGGAGTCGGTGTGACTCCTGACTCCTTTCAACAAAACCACCACTGGGTTCAACAAACGTCTGAACAATTACAATCAGTGATTCCACTGCCTTCAAGAAAGTCTGAGACTCGGCTCAGTGGGTGTGTCGGGTTTTTTAGATGGGTTAAATTGAGTCGACTTATTTACATATTTTCAGAAGTCCAGTATGTTTCACATGAAGGACAGACTCATCTTGTAACCTGAGCTCAATGACTTTAGCCAAGGTGTGAAGACAGAATGACAGAAAGAAAAGAGACACAATTCATACAGCAAGGCAGCTTCAAAGAGTTCTTCATACAGTAAAACAAACTGATAGATGTGACTGGATCACTCCTCAGAAAACTGTAAGAAAATATGAGCACAGATCAGGAGTCAGCAACGTTTATGACACAAAAGAAAAATCTCTCCACGCAGTATGAAATTCTGTATCTTCCTCCAAATGTTGCACACAAAGACTTTTCTTTCTTTGTTCTTTTTTTCTTACTGAAATGAAATGTTACATTTTTATCATTTGGTGCGTAATTGTCACACATTTTTACAACAGGGGAATGTAAGAATGACATTAGGCCTTCAACCTTAATGTACTTTATTTGTCATAGCCACAGAGAGCCACTAGAGGGCCTCATATGGCCCCAGAACCACAGGTTGCCTTCACCTGATATAGAAAGGAACATGTGGCTTTTACATGTATATTGTATTTGGGAGTGATTGTTTTTGTGTTTTATTTTATATTTATTTAGATCCTAATCTATCAGACAGAATCTGGTTTCAACAAAGAGATTCTGAGTTTAAGCTGAATTGATAAATGAACTGTGCAGGAGTCTTGAATGAACAATGTAATATAAGGTTTGTGATGGGTTTATGGTTTTGTTATTAGTTATTAGTTGATGTTTCTGATATGTCTGATACCATCCTAACCTCCCCACTGAATGGAATTAACTGTTTAACAGATTTCTGGATCCTGTGTTTGCACACTGCCATCAGATGTTCTGTGAGCCAATGCCACCATTGCAAAAGCTTTTTCTCTTATGTCAAGTATTGGGAGGATAGGGAGTACATACATGTAACATGTTACATATAATTAAGTACATAAAAGGTGCCTGGCCATTAAAATGTTTGCACACAAAATAAAGTTTCCACCCTGAGAAATACCTGTTTTTGTTTTTTTAAAATTAAACACTGTCACACAAGCCTTTAAACACTGTGTGGAGGAGAGAACTGCATGTCTATTAGACCCGATCCCAACTAGGCTGCTTAAAGAAGTTGTTCCCCTAATTGGCACTTCTTTACTGGATATGATTAATCTTTCTTTATTATCAGGATATGTACCACAGTCCTTTAAAGCAGCTGTAATTAAACCCCTTCTTAAAAAAGCCCACTCTTGACCCAGGGGTTTTAGCCAACTATAGACCGATTTCTAACCTCCCCTTCCTCTCTAAGATTCTGGAGAAAGTAGTCGCCAAAGAGTTGTGTGACTTTCTACATAACAATAGTTTATTTGAGGATTTTCAGTCAGGATTTAGAGTTCATCATAGCACAGAGACAGCTCTGGTTAAAGTTAATAATGACCTTCTGACTGCTTCTGACAATGGACTTGTCTCTGTACTTGTATTATTAGATCTTAGTTCTGCATTTGACACCATTGACCATGATATTCTTTTAGAGAGACTTGAGCATCAAATTGGCATTAAAGGAACCGCACTAAGCTGGTTTAAGTCATATTTATCAGATCGCTCGCAGTTTGTACATGTTAACGATGAATCTTCAATAAATACTACAGTTATTCATGGAGTTCCACAAGGTTCTGTACTTGGACCAATACTATTTACTTTATATATGCTCCCTTTAGGCAACATTATTAGGAATCACTCCATTTACTTTCACTGTTATGCAGATGATACGCAGTTATATCTATCGATCAAGTCCGATGAAATTAATCAATTATCTAAATTACAAACATGTCTTAAGGACATAAAATCCTGGATGACCTGCAATTTTCTGATGTTAAACTCAGAAAAAAACTAAATTCTTGTTCTTGGCCCCAAAAACCTTAGAGACTCACTGTCTAAAGATATAGTTACTCTAGATGGCATTAACTTGGCCTCTAGCACCACTGTCAGGAATCTTGGAGTTATCTTTGATCAGGATTTGTCATTTAACTCCCACATAAAGCAGACCTCTAGGACCGCCTTCTTTCATTTACGTAATATTACAAAAATTAGACACATCCTATCACAGACAGATGCAGAAAAACTAATCCATGCATTTGTTACTTCAAGGCTGGATTACTGCAACTCTTTATTATCAGGTTGCCCCAATAAGTCTATTAAAACGCTCCAATTAATTCAGAACGCTGCAGCACGAGTACTGACAGGAACTAGAAAAAGAGATCACATCTCTCCTGTACTAGCTTCTCTGCATTGGCTCCCTGTAAAATGTAGAATAGAATTTAAAATCCTCCTCCTCACCTATAAAGCTCTTCATGGTCAGACCCCTTCATATCTTAAAGAGCTCATAGTACCCTATTACCCCACTAGAACACTACGTTCTCTGAATGCTGGGCTACTTGTGGTTCCTATAGTCTCTAAAAGTAGAACAGGAGCCAGAGCCTTCAGTTACCAAGCTCCCTCTCCTGTGGAACCAGCTTCCAGTTGTGGTTCGGGAGGCAGACACCCTCACCACATTCAAGAGTAGGCTTAAGACATTCCTCTTTGATAAAGCTTATAGTTAGGGCTGGATCAGGTGAGTCCTGAACCATCCCTTAGTTATGCTGCTATAGGCCTAGACTATCGGGGGATTTCCCATGGTGCACTGAGCTCCTCTCTTCCTCTCTCTTTCTGCACTCATTCATGTCCCATTAATGCATGTTACTAACTTCACTTCTTCCCCGCAGTTTTTGTGCTTTCTCGTCTCGCAGGTTCTTATCGATCCTGGTGGAGCCTCCTGCCATGGTCCTGCTAGATTGCTATTGCCAATACTGTTGTTGCTGTGCACCTGTCTGTCTGTTCTCTCTCTCTCTCTCTCTCTCTCTCTCTCTCTCTCTCTCTTACTCTCTCTGCCTCTCTCTCTCTCACCCCAACTGGTCGAGACGGACGACCACCCACCTAGAGCCGAAGGATCTGTCCTAGGTTTCTGCCTTTTAACAGGCAGTTTTTCCTTGCCCTTGTCGCCAAGTGCTTGCTCATGGTGGTACTGTTGGGTCTCTGTAATTAATGTTCGGTCTAGACCTGCTCTATTTGATGTGTCCTGAGATAACTTCTGTTATGAATTGGCGCTATACAAATAAAATTGAATTGAATTGAACTGCATGTATTATCTGGAAAGGTACACCAGAGGGCGCCGTCAAGACCTTGTACAAAGCTGTTCACACATGAGTGCAGAGAGAGGCTTTGAAACAGCCAAAGCTCTCCTGGCCTGCTGTTAAAGCTAAAACTGTGTCATTGCTCCATGGATACGCTTTGTTTCTACGTGGATGCAACAATGTCTGTCCTTTTTAAACTGAGAGAAAGGTTCAGAAGCATGAGAATGATTGTTAGAGCGAGTGGTATAGCTCACAAGACAGGTGGGTTGTTTTTGTATAGACCGACATAGAGGGCTAACATAATGCTTTAGTAGTTACTGAGTATTTATTATTTGTGCCCCTTATTGCACGGATGTAATCTCCACAGTCTTATCTTCTGATAAACCCAGAAAGTGTCAGCCACTGTCTACAACAGTTGTTTCCCAGAAGTGAATGGTAGACGTGGAAACTGCTGGACCATAGTTAACCCATAATTACCTTTCCACTACCTGTAAACTACCACAAACAGGTGGAACAGAATCAATGGACCGTATCAGCCAATATCACTTACTGTTGAATCACAACTCTCTCCTCCATCTGCATCACTGCCACTCCTCACTGAACCACTCCCCCAAGATTATATATCTCCCCCTTCTGATCTGACCTTTTTTGACTACTTCCTCCTTTTATATCAGAGAGGAAGAGAACAATAAAGTCATTGAGAACCAACATCACAGTGGAGAGTTTGCATCCATCAATCTGCAGGTAAGAGTTCATTTTTTAAAGTAAAACTTGAATGTTACATATTGGATATGTGATAATTTCATAATCTTTGACCATTACAACAATGTGCAGATTGTTTTATGGAGAAATGTTCTGTGTCGTTTATATTGAGGGATAATTCCCAACGGGGGACGTTTGCCTCCATGAAGTCCATTAATTCCTGATCATGGACACCTGGAAGGACATTATCCCTCTTATACCATGAATTTACTGAAGAAAAACAAATAAGATCAATACTTTGTGTTTAAATTAATGTAATGTAAGACAGAACTACCGTCTACTCAACTTATCCTGTAAAAACAACCTGCTGCTTTTTTGTTTAATGCAAATGTGCTGTATCTCTTTTACCTGCAGAGATCAGCAGCAGCTGATTTGACTGAACCAGTAACCACAATATCCCCAGACTCTTAGAAAACCACACAATTTTAGAGTTTGAGTTTTGAGTGAGGAGAACTAAAAATAAATAAACTTTAAAAATTTGGGAAACTTAAGTTATTTCTTATAAAGAAAGGCTTTGTGTTACAACTCACTCACAAAAAGAGAAAATATACAATCTGGCAACAACGAGATGCTAATTATCAGTAAATCACATTTAAAAAAGACATAAAATGATGTATTTAATACATTTATTACATTCTTTGGAAACAATAAGACATCATCATGTGTGTTTGGTTTCGCTTTCCTGTCATTCAGTGAACTGGTTGTTTTTCCCAGTGCTGTGGGGAAGCAGTTGTCCATCTACCATCTTCCTGCATTCATGTGACACAAAGTGTTACTGTCATTTCGTGCTCTATAAAAGACATTGCAGACACTGATCCCAGTAAAGGATACAGTAAAACATCTGGGAATAAAGGATTAACTCATGTAAACTCTTTAATATTTTAATTTAACCTCTTCTGTTGATGTTTGTTGTATTTCTTTTTTTCTTTTTGTAAAAGAACTGTATCTGAACTTGGACTTCTTGTAAACAGCACTCATGGGATCACTTATGTTGTATTGTCCAAATATGTTTTTGGACACCCACCAAGTCTGTTCATCATTAAGATAAAATAAGATAAGATAAGATGTTCCTTCATTTATCCCCCGTAGGAGAAATTAAAATCAGACACAGCAGCATTGGGGAATGTAGTTCAAAGAGCACAGAAGTGTAAAAGTACAATAATAAATAAGATCACAAAATAAGAATGTTGTATCATAGAAAATATTAGATTATAATGAAAAATATAGTTCATATATATATTTGACATTATCTTTGTCTATACAATATAACCATCAGTCTACAGACTCTGACTGCAGCTTTAAGTCTCAGAATATCTGCATTCAAACTGGATCCCCCACATTTCATTCATATGTCCAGCTAATCAACATTTAAATACAATACCTGATCAATAATCTCACATTGCAGAGTAACTAAACTTGACTGAGACTAGACAATTATTATCTTATTTTAAATTTTTATAAATTTATAAATTGTTTTTTACAAGCTGTAACTCGTTTCCCTGGTTAATAGGACGAACCACAGTTCAACATTTAAACTTTTACCACTTTATGAAATAACTCATTGAGTTTATGAATACACATAAATTACAATTATTTTCAGTACACACTTGCAACAGCCTCTCATCTATATATTCCATATAAATAAAAGTTGCACACACAGACACTACAGTTTCCACCCTGTTCAACCTCTTTTTCCACTGAAGACATTTGTTTTATTTGTGTGATGTTTTTAAATTAAGACTACCAACTTTTTTCATTCTCAGGAGTCCAAGATGCTGCTCATTGGACTGTTCTTCAGGATCCACATTGCTGTGTTTATCATCATTCTGCTAATACAGTGTTTAACAGGTAGTTTCTACACAAAACAATAGCACAGTGTGTGTGTGTGTGTGTGTGTGTGTGTGTGTGTGTGTGTGTGTGTGTGTGTGTGTGTGTGTGTGTTAATTAAATTTTGAATTCAATTTTATTTGTATAGCGCCAATTCATAACAGAAGTTATCTCAGGACACTTTTCAAATAGAGCAGGTCTAGACCGAACTCCTTATAACATTAATTACAGAGACCCAACAGTACCACCATGAGCAAGACCTTGGCGACAAGGGCAAGGAAAAACTGCCTGTTAAAAGGCAGAAACCTAGGACAGATCCTTCAGCTCTAGGTGGGTGGTCGTATGTCTCGACCTTTATCGATTTAATGAGACCCAAAGCAATATTTCCAACCTGATACAGGACTGTTTAACATTTTACTCACAGTCTCACTCTTCAGTTACACATAATGTCACATATTGACTGAGATAAAAAAAACTGTAGTCAGGAAGAAATAATTAGAAAGAGAAAAAAAAGACTTTAGACATTTTAAGAGTGTTTTCTTTGTTTTTGATGCAGTTTTATTAAATGTTTTCTTACTTTTAGAAAGTAAAAATGAATCCATTCAGTCTGATAACATGTATTATAACTATACTACTGTTTCTTGTTTGTTCTTTAGTTTGTGTTGCAGAGCAGTCAGAGTTGATTTGTTCACATCAACCAATCGTAGCCCTGCCTGGTGATGATGTCATTCTACCATGTTACCTTGATCCTCCAATCAGTGCCAGTTCTGAGACAGTGGTGTGGACCAGACCTGGTTTAGACCCAAAGTACATCCATGTTCACCAAGATGGACAATTTATATATCAAACTCAAAATCCATTTTACAATAACAGAACGAGACTGTTTGTGGATGAACTGCAGAATGGAAACGTCTCCATGAAAATCTTCAGAGTGAAAATCTCTGATGCAGGAAAATACTTTTGCTTCCTTCGATCAATGTTGAAGGAAGCTTCCATCCAACTCACTGTTGGTAAGTCAGACTTTCTGAAGATGATGAATTACACATTTCTGCTGACTGCAAAGATCAGTAATGTAACTTTATATTAGAAGTAAGCAGCCATGATAAGACACAAAGAAAACAGTGCTGTAAGTTATTTGTTGGATCTGAATCCACTGTTTGAAATTCCTCCTCTCTTCTCATCAGGTGTCGTCTCCACTCCCATCATAGAGGTTGTCTCCAATAACAGTACAAGAGTAGTTTTACAGTGTGAGTCTAAAGGCTGGTATCCAGAGCCTGAGGTGGTCTGGCTGGACGGTGAGGGAAACCTCCTCTCTGCTGGACCTACAGAGACAGTCAGAGGTCCTGATGACCTCTATACTGTCAGCAGCAGAGTGACTGTGGAGAAGAGACACAGCAACATCTTCACCTGTAGAGTCCAACAGAGGAAAATCCACCAGATCAGAGAGACACACATCTATGTTCCAGGTTATAAAGAGCTCTAAATATATTAAACATATTGTCACTGTTGAGCTCTAGTTTGATTCAATAATGTCATTCTGTTCTCTCTTCTATCATCTGGTTTATTCACAGTTCAGCCTTTTTATTGGATTTGGATCATCATCATCATCTTCATTCTTTGCAGTTTTGTGTTATACATTCTACCGCTGATAATATGTAAGTCACATATTTATTTTCCTTTTTTATACCAAGTTCCTGTCAGAGCTCTTTATTGACATACATACAGGCATAACAACAGTAACTAAGCAAACAGTCTGAAATGATCTTCACTGCAGGAAATTTGGGGAAAATGGAGGAAATAAAAGAAAATGTGTTGCTTTCAAAAGCTTTCTCTCATTTGGAAATGTTCTGTTTATGAAAGTCACTGTGATGTTAAAAATATTCCAGTTCAATTATCATATTTTTGTTCTGCTTGTGTAGTTTTCTCACTTTAACACTCATTCATTGATTAGACAAAAACACATAAAAACAACAACTTCAACACTTTCCTGTTTCTGTTTGAACACAGATATAATAATGAACCAGAAGAATGAATAAAGATCCCAAAGAAGCAAAATGCAGTTGAGGAAAACGTTCTCATGACAGAACTGCAGTGACTAAAATGACCAGAAGGTGGCAGAAAAGAAGAGCAGAGGAAATCATTGTGACACTGGAGGATATTTTACAAATGTTCACATTTAACTTTAAGTTCCTGAGTTTTTTTATTTAGCTTAGGTTTAGCTTAAGATGTATCAATATTAGCACATTAAGTACATTTTATTTACAATGTACTAATACAACAGTTTATTTTGTTTTTCATCTTTGAGGCAACATCCAGAGAGACTCATGAAACAGAAACAGCCTTCAGTCTGCAGTGGATGTCAGACAGTTTGTAGCATTGAATGAACATTTATTATAACTAAAGAAGTTCATGTAAGGTTTAAAAATCTGACTGTAAAATATGATTATATGAGTTATTTAAAGTTTTGAATGGGTCGATTAGGTTGTATGTAATATCTCTTCATGGGGCCCCTGTGAACAGACAAATAATGACCTCAGTAACAAATGTGCTGCAGTGTGTGTGTGTGTGTGTGTGTGTGTGTGTCAGTATGTTGGAAAAGGCACTGAGGCGTCTTTGGTCAACTTTATGTCAGCTTATAAATACCATAATACAAAGATTCAAGTGTTATAGAGACGTCAGCAGACTTAAATTAACGGAGTAACTGACTACTATCCACCAACTGTTCATCAGTTTAGTGTTGGACTCAGAATTCAAACACTTTCCTCAAGTAAAACCAACCAACTGCAGTAACCCGAACAACTTCACAGTCACTGATGAATACCAATGTAACATTTCATATTGGGCACAACTTCCTGTGTGAAACGGGTTGAAATGACTTACAGGTTACATCTCAACAGGAAACAGATCCCTACAGATTTCCCAACTTCCAGCATTAAATAAAGACATTAGGTCAGTGGTTCCCAACTGTAAACACAGTCAACCTATAGTTTATGTTTATATAATGAACACAAGAGGCCTATTTCTCAGCATCTCATTATTCTCTGTGAGGAAAACTATTATTTTTTAGATTATTATTTAAGATGTAAACTTTGAGCTGATCACAAGCTGCAAATATAACCTCCACTCTCTATTAAACACAGAGTCTCTGCATTAGAAAAGTCAACAGTTAAAACAACCAAAGAGCTAAAATCTCTCATGTAATATTCACAGGAAATAATCTGCTCAAAATTCATCCAAATCACTTGTTTTACACAAACTTCCTGCAGTCACTGAGTTCAATATTTGGGCTCATTGTTTATCGATTATTGTTATTCCTTGGATACAATATGAGATCCATAAAATACGTCACTTAGTCAGGGGTCGACAGTTTACTCAGTGATAGAAAAGGAGTCAAAGAAATGACTCACACTGTCATTAAAAACAGATCTGTCCCTTCCAGTGTGCAAAACAAGACATAAAGTGCCCTCTAGTGTCCTAGCTAAGCTCTTTCACTATAAATGCATCATGAATTTCTAAGCACTGGTGCCTCACTACCTTATTCCTGCTGGTTGGAATGGATGGGAACGGGGGAGTCTTGGATCCTCCGGCCTCGTTCCTCCGGTGGTAGCAAGTTTCCCATCTATTCCTGAACCCAGTGGTACACTCTGAGGCTATGAAACATGCTGAAGATGCTGAAGATGAATTCACTATATCAGACTAAAGGTCAGAACGTTTGGGGTCATATTCAAGTAGTTTTGTCTGGCAGTCTTTGGTCCTTCAATATATATTCAACAGTAGCAGTAACGGTTTCAGATTAGCTTTAGAATATATTCCTCTATACTATATTAATATATACTCTTATATATATGAAAATGACTGGCAAGATGACTTCCACTTTCCTCTCTGAGAACACAATCACATCCCTCCTGGATTAACTCGACAGCTGGTGAAACATCTGTGCTTTCATGCTTTACATCCACACTGACGCAAACAGCAGCTGGAGATAATCACATATTCTTGGCACAGACAAAGTTCTTCTTCTTGGAGCAGCGTACCGCACTGAACCATGGCTCATCTGGAGACAAGAAAAGATACAACAGAAGACATCAGGAGTTACATTGGGGGGGGAAACTTTATGTTTGTAAAGCAAACAAAAAAAGTTTGGTGTAAATGTCTTTACCTCCAACCTTCAAGATGATGCAGGGTCTTTTCCACGGTACTTGTTAACACGGAACCAAACATTCAGCTTGAATTCAGATCCGTCGGTGTTCCTAATCGCTCCCTGACAAACACTAAAGGTGAAGATCATCCATCAGGATCAGTCCTCCCATCCATCAGTTTACCAACCCTGCCAATCTGCTCTCACATTCACTGCTTACCTCTGATCTCTGGGCTCCAATCCAAATAGTTTGGGGACGAGGGGTCGGCACGCCAGGTCAAACAGAGCAGGTCGGAAAGCTCGTTATAACTGTGCAGTGACACCAGGTCACTGTTCAAGGTTCTGCAGTGTTCCTGAAATCAACAGTGAGTGTTGGTCTTCACCTTTATCATCACTGTCTGAGGATTCATGTGTCTGTGTGTGTTTCTATCACCTGTGCCTCATGGAAAGTTTTCTGGCTCTGGATATATGTAGCGCAACGATTCTCATCAATGCGGCTCCATCCTTCAGAGCATGGGTTATCTGGACGCCTGAGACACATTTTCCTTATTGAAAAAGCTGTGAGAACAAGACAAGTGCTTTAACTAACAGGTTTATTGGGCTTTAGTTCAGTAATGATGGTCGGTGATGGTAACAGTAACTTACGTCCGGCTGACACGGTGAACAGATAGTACACCACCCCCAGCAGGGCGACAGTGACCACAGCTGGACGCATGGCTCAGACCTCACTGACCCTCAGGGCTCCACAGCTGGAATATGACCTGCAGATGTGACAGTTTGTGAATATTTGCTTGACAATTCAACAGACACAGTCAATAGTAAAACAAATAAAACTCATGCTAAAAGTAATAAAAGAAAGAGCACGTATAAAAGCATGCAAATCAAACACAAGACCAAAACAATCATGCACAAAAACAGCATCTCATAAATGACCCGATAAAAGCATTCAAATGAACATGCACCCGAGTATTTCTGACCCTGTCACAGGTGCATTTTGTTTAAGAGGAGTGTTTGTTTAGTCTACAACAGCAGTCTAAACAATGGTCTGAGTGTTCAGGACCAATAGAGTTCTGACTACTGCAGGTTCTGTTATGCAGCTGGGTGCAATTCCAAATATGCACAACGTGTTTCTGCTGCTCTGTTTGATCTTTAAGTAGCACAGCTCCGTGCTGTCTTTCATGTGGAAGGTTTCAGTTTAATCTATAATATTCCACCAACACAGCGTCCGATCACTGATTTTTTCAGTCTAAATATTATTATACTGAAGGCAAATCACATGGCAAATACTGGCCATTTATCCCAAATGTATTATGTGCAATGCATAATAATATATATATAATAATAAAAAACAATAAATATGAACAAAAACATGCACATTTGCACTTTCCTCACTTATTTCTCAAAAAAGAAAAGCTGTATGTTGAAGTGAACATGTGCCACTGTACCCTTTCACTGAAGTTACAGAGCAGAAACAAGAGAGATGTTTAACATTAACTAAAGCACAGAACAGAACAGTAATAACAGAGCTAGTAGAAGTAGAAGTAGTATTTCTGGGGGGCTTTTTATTGCCTTTGTGATAGTGACAGCTGAAGACCGGGCCGGCTGAGTCGCACGTTTGATGCTCATATAGTTTCCTTGTCATGTGACACGGGCCAGCTCAATACGTCACCAGGTACGGGGGCACATAATTGAAGTAAGCTATCCAAAGTGATGCATGCACCCCCAGTTTCTTATTTCAATAGTTGATATCGATATTTGCTTAATGGAATCGATGCCACAGGATCGATACGTCCATCCCAACCGACATTAAACCCGCTTTAGGACCTCCTGAACCGGGTTTAGGCTGGACTGCGAGCCCGCTATCCAGGTGCATCTTGTCGGCATTTGAGGCCACAACAAATGAAACCAGAGAGTAAATCCTTTCCT
>NW_026136705.1:84749-97139 GCF_905237075.1 Dicentrarchus labrax | reverse complement strand
AGCTTGTTTTAAATGCTTGAGCCTTTTAATGATTAATGGTTAATTATGCATGGTAGAAGAAAGACTGCAGAATAAAGTTGTGCAAAAGCCATTCTTTTCATAACCATTCAATCTGCTATCAAAAGGACAAGGCCTCAAGAAGCAGCTCTATTATATTTAGGACTTAGCATGACACAAACACAAACCTGACACAGTTATGAGACATTAATGGGCCTCATGCAAGAACATGAAAGCTAATTTCTCTAATTTTTTGTTCCTATCTACGATTTGGTCTTATTGTATCAGTACTGATTTCTGGGATTCACCAGCGTTTTCTTATTTTACGAGTGGTCAAGAGCCCTCCTACCAGGATAAGAACACACATTTAGTTTTCACAGCCCACAACTTGTTTTTTGCAACACAAAGAAACATAGGTTTTAAATCTGAGGAATATAAAAAAAACAATGCATAACTTATTATGATATTTATTATATTATTTATTTATTATTATATTATTTATGCATTATCTATCTATCTATCTGTCTGTCTATATATATATATATATATATATATATATATATATATGTCTAGGCCACCACCTGCCCTTATATAGGGGGTGTTACTTAAGCTAATAAACAATCAGTCACAAATTTATGATCAAGTGAGATTCATCAAGAATCAAGAATTTACCACCAAGTACTATCAAGAATTGCTCACACAGGAGAGGCCGTACAAGTTTATTGACATTGAAAATATAATTACTCATTTAAATGGATTATATTTTACAAAATAAAAGAACACGTGTCTTTATGAAATGTTGGAAGACCATGAGACACCAGAACAGCTTAATTTTTCCCTGGTAAGGGTTTTCTAAGTCACTGAAACCTGACTCAAAGGATAGAAAACAATTCTTGCAAAAGATTTATAGATAGCCAACACATGAAGTTGAAAAGTGAATTAAAGCATGCATGCATGTATGCAGTCACACATTTAACCACCAAATGCACAAGACCTCAACTTGTCCTGCGTACCTGCAGGACTGCTCTATTACTTGTACACACATTACTGTGTGGCTAGAAACAGCTCCAGCTCAATCCAACAATGATGACAAGGCTTGCCTGGAAAAGGTACATGAAACTATGGTGCAAGCCTAAGAACCTCTTACTGAACATCACCAAAACAGGACACTTGTGGAGATGCTCGACTGACCATAGGAGCTACACTCTGCAGGTGTTACAGCAGAAGTGCTGAAGTGCAGAACTGCTAGGATTACAACGGGTCACCATCACCCCAGTAATAGATTATTCCAGCTCAGGGGAAATCCCTTAGTTTGGTGAGTCACTGTGGGGAATTATGATTGATCAGTTTCTTTTCTGATTTCACAGGAATATTTACTGTACATGTGAACATGTCGTCAAGATATGTAGATGTGAAATACTGCTGCGTCTTCCCTGTGTTTGTGACTCTTGTGTTGGTCAGTGATACTGATGTCCCCTGAGTTCCCATGAATTTAGGAGTGGTTTTTTACTTGTAAAACAAACAAAAATGAATTAATAAGTCATAAAAAAATACAAGGGCAGAGGATGAATTTAGCAGAAAGAAGCTGTCATCCTCAGATATTATAAAAACCATCAATTGATAAAAAGAGAGTTTAAAACAGTGTTAAAATTGTTATCATAATATAATATATAATACATAACCTTTACATACTTTAACTGTGTTAAACGTCTATTTGTTCAATTCTAACCATCAAGAAGACATATAGAAATTACGTAGAGTAATAATAACCTCCTCCCTTAAATGAAGCGTGTCCAGTGTTACAGTGGTGTACAGTGGTGTGGTGTTCTGTCTCACTCTTCGATAACATTGGTTTAATGTGCTGTTCTTTTCAAACTTTTTCTCTCTGGAGACAATAAAACGTACTTTTACTGTGTTTGAACTGTCCACTAAAGCTGCCTTAAATAATGTTTACACTAGGATTGCAGATTGTGCCCGCATTAGTGGTGACGTTAAAAAGTATATCCATTAATTTTTGTATTTTTCAATTATAAATGCTGAATGGATGATACATGATGCGCAATGTAGCAGCTCTTAGTGAGAAAGAATTCTTTAGAAACACATTTCATTATAATTAGCATTAATTTGTAACATAATTCCCTCTACCTTAAATAATCTCCCGGTTCCAGCTGAAGAAAAACAGCCCCTAAGCATGATGCTGCCACCACCATGCTTCACTGTGGGTATGATGTTCCTTAGGTGATGTGCAGTGTTGTTTTTGTGCCAAACGTATCTTTTCGAATTATGCCCAAAAAGGTCAACCTTGGTTTCATCAGACCATAACACATTTTCCCACATGCTTATGGGAGACTTCATGTATTTTTTTTTGTTGGCAAAATTTAGTTGGGCTTAGATGATTGATTAATTCTGAACACAGCCACATCCCCAGCTATTAGACTTATGCAACCAAGTTTTTAATTTTTTATTTCCCCCCTCTTAAAGATTTCAGTTTGTTTTATAATTAAATTGTTCACGCAATAGGTCACATTAAAGGTGGAAAATGTTCTTTATGTTTTTCTTATTTGTTTACATCACAAACTGCTGGCGTTGTATGTGTATGTCGACTTTTTATATCCACTCTATATCTGAATTTCATGATACAACCCTGCATTGTAAATGGCAATAAAGTAACCTTGAATCCTTGAATGATATTATTTGCTCATGTAGCAAACACAGATCATAGATCAGATATCTATTACTAAAAAATGAAAACCATGTGTGTATAGTAGTGCAGCTCAAGTTGTATGCCTGAACTAGCTCGCAGGCTTCACTCCATTAATGTTGCTTTGAGATAAAGGATATATGTGGTTCACAAACTCACAATCTTGTTTCAATGCTTGAGCCTTTTTAATGATTAATGATTAATTATATAAAGACAGATCACTGCAGAATAAAGTTGTGCAAAAGCCATTCTTTTCATAACCATTCAATCTGCTATCAAAAGCACAAGGCCTAAGAAGCAGCTCCTGTTTATGTCACTTGTCTCTTCTTTGTGTAGCGTTACAGCGATAGCAAAGATATTCAGGTTTGATTTGAGTTATGAAGACTTCAGGTTATGTATGAGACCAATGACACAAAGACAGATACATCCTCCACTGTTTGTGCTTTTGACAGGTATTTCATGCCTCTGTGTTTGTCCAGGAGTCATCAGGGGATTCCGGCACAGACAAAACCGTGACGGTAGTTGCACCAACCGTCATCCCAGCACTTTGAAACTGTGAGAACCAAAGACAGAAGAGTTCATCAGTTTGTCATCAATCATTTATTATTTCAAAAGCAAAACCTATTATATATATAATATTAACTATTATATAATTTCCAAATAATTATTATTTTTAAAATCTTTTTAAAAATGTGTCTTAAATTATTTAACACTCATACATTATGCTTTATCGGTAAACATTGTTTTGTCATTTACCTCCCCAATTAATTCTCAGACAATGCTGCTTGCCCAAATAGTTATTTGGCTCTCCTTTACACCAGTGTGAATAATTGAAACGTGTCCCATCAATCCAGAGCCAATAACCATCCTATAAGACAAAATAGTATAAAATACTGGACAAGTAATTAAAAACTTCAAATTAAATACGTCAGGCCTTGTCTAATTTACCGTTTGTGCATCAGAGCCTCCGATCCACGCTCGGTTGTAGTTTGTCAATTTCCTAATAAAAGTCTCCTCAGAGCTTCTGTGCACAGAGGCTAGGTTTGCACCCAGTTTCAGACAGTATCTCTACAGTGGGGATAAACAGACAGAGAGGAGTTGCCAAGAACAAAAACTTTCCATAATATAAGAATACTAAGTCAGGAGACAGTGTAAATTATGTGTGCAAAGTGTGCGAGTCAATACAAGCAAACATAGTGACTGAAGAAGCATTCTGCACCCAAATCATCCTGATTACCTGCGCCGCAGCCCAAGTCAGGGTTCTCGAAAAGTAGCGGAAACAGCGATTTCTGTGCTGAGACCAACCACAGGGACAATATGTGGCTCTCTTGACAACAACATGTTTTCCTAAATACAAATAAATAAGCGGGGGGTAATGAGTCTCACTTTAAGATGAACGCCAAATGTCATATTGTAGTTATATTCTGAAAAAAAAAGAACAAAAAAAAAAAACATCCACTAACCATTTGTAGGTCCATCTGTCCCATTTCCACTCTCTGCATCTGTAAGAGTTGAATAGTTTGACATGCAGAAACAGTTTCTTGACTTGGGCTGTCATGTCATTTTGTATCTAGATAAATTAATAGGGTTTCTCTCTTTCTGTAGATGATATTGATGTGTGATGTGAAGAAGACAGCATAACAAAGTGTAATGCTCTTGAGTAAAAATCAAAAGAAAATTTAACTCACGTTCTTCAACGGTTGATTCTGTCCCAGGTACTGCCTGTTCCTCTGAAATATATGGATACATTGAAACATTACTGACAGTGACAGTGGATCAATATTTTTTTCAGCAACCCACACACAGAGCTGTTACAGAAAAAGTAACTGAAGACATATTGAAGACCATTTGCAGTGTTTCCCACAGAATGGCAATATATTACTCTATTTCTAGTATATTTTTAATGTCACAATTTGTATTCTACTTTAAATTCTCCACCTTATTTTAGAGTTTATTAAAAAACTTGACTACTACCGTTTCCTTCTCTTTTCCCCACACACACACACTTACACTTCTCTCCAGCTTGTTCACTGTGTCGTATGGTTGAAAACTAATCAATGCGCAGGTATCTCACAGTGAAATTATCTGAGACAGTCTCAGGTTCAGCAAAACGTTTTTTATATTGCAGGTTTAAGTTTCTACCCTAAAGGTTGCATGAGGTTCTTACACTACAGTGTCATGATGGCTGAATAGGTTAAAGACAGTTGCGACCAAGACAAAAATGCAGTTTCACAGGTTATTGGTGCTCTGTGTTAGTTCGTAGCAGCAGGTAAACAGCAGGTCTTTCTTTGTCATAATACTAATGTGTCATTGCACTCACCTCCTGATCCACTTAAAGGTTCGTCCTCATCTTTCAAATGAGCTGGAAAGTTTGACACAACATTGAGAGACCTTTTTTTGCTCATGTAAAAGCACATAACAAAGTGCAATGGTCATTACAAATGTAATGTGTAAGAATAAGAAGCTGAATAAAAATGCACTCACTTAGGCCTGATCCAGACAGAGATTTTCCTTCTTCTGAAAATGAGTTTCACACACCAGAAAATGACTGATTTGTTCCTGTATTTTTTTCAGTGTATAATATTTTTAGCATTATTCAGATCTGAAGAAAAATGTACTTACGTTCTTCAACTGTTGGTTCTGTCGCAGGAGCGACCTCTGAGTCTAGAAGAGAGAGACAGAGAGAGTTTGACACAATAGTAAGTGATTTTTGTTGTATGTGTGTGTCCAAAAATTCTCAATCGTTGTCTTTTCACTCTTAAACACAATATTCAGAGAACTCATACACAAACACTGCCTAAACACTCACACTCACCAGCACCATGAGTCAGAGCCATCATGGCAACAAGTACAGACACAGCTAGCATCTTCATGGTGAAGTTGATGCAGATGTCTAAGATGATAATCTTCAATTAAAAGAAACAGACGTGTTAATAAGACTTGTATTGGTAGAAACTATGACTAGAGACTGTCAACCCATTAGATAAAGGACATAAAATAATAAGAAATACACACCTGTTGCAGAATTATCTTCTCTTCTTCCTTCTCAATGTCAGTCTGAGGTACTGAACAGGAGAGAGTCTGGCTCTTATATACAGTTGCTTGTGCCATCCTGCCCTCCCAGAATCAGGAACTAAGGATCCACATCCTGACAATGAACACACAAAATGCAAACAGGAATGCACCTGACAGCATTTTCAAACATGATTTCTGTATTTGTCTAGTAACAGAGTTGGCTGAGTCCAGTGAAGCAAAAATGGATCAATTTCCAAAGAAGAATTTCTGACTCTTCCAGTTCCTTCAGGAACAGAAGCACTATTACGAATTGCACAAACACGAGAGGCCGTACATCCCAATTCAATTCAGTTCAATTCAATTCAATGTATTGTCCTCCAAGGGGGAAATTCATGTTCAACAAATCTACAGAACAAAACAAAACAAAAAAAAAAAACAAACAAACAATCGAATAAATAATAAATGACAGGTTACACACGCGCGCCCCTTTGTTTAAAGCAGCAATAGCTGCAGGGATCAGGCTTTTCCCATAGCGAGCTTTCTTGCACCTCAATTACAGCAAATATGGACACTTTACACAGGAAAGGGCAGAGACGTCTGTACTTCCTGAGAAGGCTGGGGTCCTTCAACATCTGTAAAAACTGCTGCAGATGTTTTACCAGTCTGTGGTGGCCAACGTCCTCTTTTTGTGCTGTGGTTTGCTGGGGAGGAAGCAGCAAGAAGAGAGACGCCGGTCGACTGGACAGACTGATGAAGAGAGCTGGCTCAGTGGTGGGCACAGAGCTGGACTCTCTGGTGACAGTGGCAGAGAGAAGGACCCTGAACAAACTGCTGTCCATACTGGACAACACCCACCACCTTCTGCACAACACCTTCACCAGGCAGAGGAGTGTGTTCAGTGGCAGACTGCTGTCCCAATCCAGCTCCACCAACAGACTCAAAAACTCTTTCGTTCCCCTGGACATCACACTGTACAACAGCTCTCAGTAAAGGCAGGGAGATAGACAATAGACAATAGACAATGGACAATTTGCACTGTTTACTGTTTGCACTGCTTACTGTAGCTACTGTTAATTTTATATATTATATATACATATAAATATAATTTCATATTTTATATTTTATCTTTTATTTTATTTTTAATTTTATTCTTAAGGTTAGGGTTTTTAATTTTAGTTTAATGTATGTTTAATGTATGTAATGTATGTTTTGTATTTTGTATGCTACTGGATACTTGAATTTCCCTCAGGATAAATAAAGTATCTATCCATCTATTTCAAAATAAATGGCATTAGACAGGATGACCTGTCTAATGCCTGTCATCCATTCTATTACTGTGACAAAATTATTTATGCAATTTTATGCGATGAAATTGCGGGAACTGCAAAAATTGTGGAACTTGCAAAAACTGCGGTTTGATGAAAAGAGAGAAAAAAAGTGATTCCCCCAACACCCTGTTCTCACTAGGCTACTACCTTAATGTAAAGAGTCATTTCTTATTACTTCCTATGATAAGCAAGCACACTACATCACAGAAAGTGCTGGGAATATTTAAGTTCTCATCTTGTTTTATTTTAGACCTTAATAAACACATGGCTCAAACTTACAAAACATTGATGAGTCAAACAAGTTCTGTAGCTTTACAAAAGGAATATGCTACACCTTCTGTAAAAATGAATACATAAAATTATTAAAAGTTAAAAGTGCTTCCTTTTTTACAGAGTTAGCTATACAAAACAGACATCTTCTGTTAAAATAAGTGCTTCCAATGCACAATCTCTTACTGCAACGTGAATTTACATACTACTAATATACTTACAACTGTAAGGTTTTCATCGCGGGTTTGCAGCTTTTCGATGATGTTCTCGTTGCGTAATTACGTCACTTCATAACGTTCCCATGGCAACAGGGGAAAATGGCTGCTCTTGAGTGAAGTAAACGAAACATTTTTCAACTTTCTGCTTAGATATATGTTCCTTTTTTGCAACGAAAATGCATGGATTATGAAATAATGCAAGCCCCGCATATTTTGCGCGGAAATCAGCAATTTATTCGACGAAAGTGCGCCGTATTTGAAAAAATGCGGCCCCCTCATGAATATGCAGACTTTGGCTGATTATGCATTGAATTATGCGATCGCATAATCATGTTTTTCTGGAGGGACTGATATATACAGCAATATTTACTGTACATGTGAACATGTAATCAGAATAAACTGTCATGTAGATGAGAAATACTGCTGCGTCCTCTCTGTGTTTGTGATTCTTCTGTTGGTTCAGTAACCCTGCATTGTAAATGACAATAAAGTAACTTTGAATCCTTGAATGATATAATTTGCTCATGTAGCAAACACAGATCAGATATCTATTACCAAACAATTAAAACCACTCCTATATTCATGGGAACTCAGGGGATATCAGTCTTACTGTACCAACACAAGAATTACAAACACAGAGAGGACGCAGCAGTATTTCTCATCTACAGTTTATTATGATTATATGTTCACATGTAAGTAAATGTTGCTGTGAAATCATATACATATATATAAATATATAATAGCAAAAAAACTATGTGTTCCTGTTACAGCTTGCTTGAAACAATTACACAATTGAGTAACAATAACAACAATAACAATTACAAGTTTGTTACAAAGTTATAAATGTATTTGCTACATAATATAAATAGAGAGAGCATGTAATTGTGATGTAATCCACCCATGTTCAAAAACACTCCCAAAACGGCTTTTAAGGGGTCTTCTCGTTTCCCTCACTTGCTTAATTTCCTTGCGTCTTAGCTCCTCTCAGGGAGGAGGTGAAAGAGAAAGAGGTGAGGAGAGAGACAAGGACGGAGGAACTAAATCTCCCAAATTTAAAATCCTTGCTTCCACAACGTCACAGTTGTATCTCCTGTCAAACTGGTACAAATGTCCACAGAACAATTTCAAAACCTTTACAGTTTTCATTTGGATTTGTAAATTATTGTCCATTATAGCAGCATTATTACTGTTGTTGATCATTTAATATTCATTTTAAATAGACATATTTTAATACATGTACAGATCAGTTACTTGTGATTGTTTTGGTTATGTAACATATTTACTACCATAATTAGGAATAATAATTATTATTATTAATTATTAATAAACATAGGAATTAGTGTATATCCATATCTGACCTGGCATATTTATGCAATTTTATGCATGAAATTGCGGGAACTTGCAAAAACTGCGGTTTGATGAAAAAGAGAGAAAAAAGTGAATCTCCCAAATCTCTTACTGCAACGTGAATTTACATACTACTAATATACTTACAACTGTAAGGTTTTCATCGCGGGGTTTGCAGCTTTTCGATGATGTTCTCGTTGCGTAATTACGTCACTTCATAACGTTCCCATGGCAACAGGGGCAAATGGCTGCTCTTGAGTGAAGTAAACGCAACATTTTTCAACTTTCTGCTAAGATATATGTTCCTTTTTTGCAACGAAAATGCATGGATTATGAATATGCAGACTTTGGCTGATTATGCATTGAATTATGCGATCGCATAATCATGTTTTTCTGGAGGGACTGATATATACAGCAATATTTACTGTACATGTGAACATGTAATCAGAATAAACTGTCATGTAGATGAGAAATACTGCTGCGTCCTCTCTGTGTTTGTGATTCTTCTGTTGGTTCAGTAAGACTGATATCCCCCTGAGTTCCCATGAATTTAGGAGTGGTTTTCATTGTTTGGTAATAGATATCTGATCTGTGTTTGCTACATGAGCAAATTATATCATTCAAGGATTCAAGGTTACTTTATTGTCATTTACAATGCAGGGTTGTATA
Source organism: Dicentrarchus labrax (assembly GCF_905237075.1). Classification (NCBI taxonomy): domain Eukaryota; kingdom Metazoa; phylum Chordata; class Actinopteri; family Moronidae; genus Dicentrarchus; species Dicentrarchus labrax. Next base: position 87,594 of record NW_026136705.1, on the reverse strand, counting down.
ATTAAATTCAGTCCTTGTTATGCTTCTTGTAAAAAAAGTAAAAATGAATTAATAAGTCATTCATAGGTCATAAGTCAAGGGCTGAGGATGAGTTTAGCAGTCTGAGGGAAGAAGCTGTCATCCTCAGATATTATAAAACCATCAATTGATTTAAAAAAAAGTTTAAAACAGTGTAAAAAATACATTATATAAAATATAATACATAATTTTTACATAATGTCTGTTTTTACAATTCTAACAATAATGACGATAAATATAAAGTAATATGAAGTAAAATAATAAAAAAAGTGTGTACAGTGTTATGGCCAGTGGTGTGGTTATATATAACATTGGTTTGAGAATGCTGTTTTTTTTTTTTCAAACTTTCTCTCTGAGACAATAAAGCTTACTTTGACTGTGCTTGATCTGTCAGTGCTCGGGTGTATCAGCCAAAATATGTGTAATTCAATCAGGGTGCCACTGAAGAGGAGCATGTATACTCGGCCAACATCACAAGATGACATAACTAGTGTGTCATTGTTTCAATTAATCTGTATTCATATTGTGATGTTGGCCGAGTATACATGCTCCTCTTCAGTGGCACAGTCAAGTTTTATTGTCTCCAGAGAGATTAAGTTTTGAAACAACTGCATACTTAAACTAGTGTTATGGAAGAGTGAAACAGAACCCCACAAGTGTTTTAACACTATTTTAAACTTTTTTATCAATTGATGGTTTTTATAATATCTGAGGATGACAGCTTCTACCCTAAGACAGCAAAATGAATCCCTTAGCCCCGTTTTGTTTTTTTATGACTTACTAATACTTATTTTTTTACAAGTAACATAAAGAGAACTATATCATTTCATTATACAACCCTGCATTGTAAATGACAATAAAGTAACTTTGAATCCTTGAATGATATAATTTGCTCATGTAGCAAACACAGATCAGATATCTATTACCAAACAATGAAAAACACTCCTATATTCATGGGAACTCAGGGGATATCAGTCTTACTGTACCAACACAAGAATTACAAACACAGAGAGGACGCAGCAGTATTTCTCATCTACAGTTTATTATGATTATATGTTCACATAGTAAATGTAGTAGTAAGTAAATGTTGCTGTGAAATCATATACATATATATAAATATATAATAGCAAAGAAACTATGTGTCACTGTTACAGCTTGCTTGAAACAATTACACAATTCAGTAACAATAACAACAATAACAATTACAAGTTTGTTACAAAGTTATAAATGTATTTGCTACATAATATAAATAGAGAGAGCATGTAATTGTGATGTAATCCACCCAGGTTCAAAAACACTCCCAAAACGGCTTTTAAGGGGTCTTCTCGTTTCCCTCACTTGCTTAATTTCCTTGCGTCTTAGCTCCTCTCAGGGAGGAGGTGAAAGAGAAAGAGGTGAGGAGAGAAACAAGGACGGAGGAACTGAATCTCCCAAATTTAAAATCCTTGCTTCCACAACGTCACAGTTGTATCTCCTGTCAAACTGGTACAAATGTCCACAGAACAATTTCAAAACCTTACAGTATTCATTTGGATTTGTAAATTATTGTCCATTATAGCAGCATTATTACTGTTGTTGATCATTTAATATTCATTTTAAATAGACATATTTTAATACATGTACAGATCAGTTACTTGTGATTGTTTTGGTTATGTAACATATTTACTACCCTAATTAGGAATAATAATTATTATTATTAATTATTAATAAACATAGGAATTAGTGTATATCCACTGTTATGTAAAATATAAATGCTCTTTTGAGTGATGCAAACAAGAGATTAAATGATCCAGTACATTGTTATGTATCTATGTAGATCCCGATACAGACACTACAGACTAAAAGCTGTCAGGAATAAACTGTGTGAATTAAGAATGATCTAATTTTCCTTTTAGTATTATCAATATCAATCATGCCAAAGGTACAAATAGCACTAATGTTCCACATGTGGAGGTGCGGTAAATTAAGAGCAGTCTGCTTCTTCAGTCACTATGTTTATTTAGCTTGTACTGACTTGTACACTCTGCACACATAATATGCAATGTCTTCTGACCTGGCAGGTTATGTTTTTGTTCTTGGCAACACCACTCGGTCTGTTTTTCTCCACTACAGAGAGCCTGTCTGGCCCTAGGTGCAAACCTAGCCTCTGTGCACAGCGAGGCTGACAATCAATGGATTTTGGGTTTGACAAATAACAAACCAGCATGGATCAGAGGCTCTGATGCACAACAGGTGAATTAGACAAAGTCTGAGACATATTTAATCAAAGGTTTTTTTTAACCTTTTACCTGTTACTTACATTATTCTAAACCCTTTTGTCTCATAGAATAATATTTGGCTCTGGAGTGATGGTACACGTGTCGGCTATACAAACTGGTGTAGAGGAAAGCCAAATAACAATCAGGGCATGCAGCACTGTCTACACATTAATTGGGATGGTAAATGACAATGTTAACATGAAAAGCAGAATGTATTAGTGTCATAAATTATTTTAGGCACATTTTTAAAAGACTGAAAAATATATCCATGATTTTCTGGAAATTACAAAATTGTAGTTTTTCCTGTTAAAATAATGAATGATAAAATGACATACTGATAAACAACAAGAAAGGTTTTCCTCTGTCAAATATATCATTTGTCTAATCATTAAACAAGGAATATAAGCATCAAGGAAATTGATTTATCATTATTAAAACACGGTTACAATGTTATATCACAAAATTAAACGTTGCCGTTCTTCATGCTACAAACAGATACAAATAATTTTTAAAAATAATTCTCATTACTGTGTCAGGTTTTGTTTTGTGTCATGCTAAGTCCTGTGTCT
>NW_026136705.1:65310-84649 GCF_905237075.1 Dicentrarchus labrax | reverse complement strand
GACATGTGCAAAGCAAGCCAGCTCACACAGTCAGCGTGTGCTGTGTCACAGTCAGTGTTTCTTGTGTGTTTGTTTCTTGAATAGAAGTGTATTAAGACACATTTTGGTGGATTGTTTTGAAAGGGTTGAGAAAATGTTTGTACTTCTTAAGCTAAATAAACTGGAAAATGCATTGTCACAAAGATGAAAGCAGTAATACTGCTCTCACAGGACAGTGACGCTACAAACATATGATGATTTCATAGAAAATAAATGCATTGCTGTAGGTTAAACTACCCAACAGTATATAAACTACAGATAGTTAATCCAAAACCATCATAAAATATTAAAACACTGACAGGGACTATTTTACTGCAATGGGAGTACTTTTTTTTTTCAAAGATATCTTTATTGAAGCCTTTTTCATATCAAAGAAAGAAAGGACTCCATATCTTTTCGTACTTCTCTGGGTTCCTCCTCAAGCTGAATACGATTTTTTCAGGTGTGCTGTAGGATGTTAATTCACTTAACCATTGTCTCTGCGATGGAGGAAATTCTGATATCCAATTCTGCAAAATACACTTTTTACCAGCTGTACCTGCAAGTAATATGAAATATTTTTTAGTAAAGCTTGCATCTTGCATTTGTATATCTCCCAGAATCCATATCCTTGGGTCAGGAGGAATCTTGACATTTGTAGTTTTTGAAGCTATATTAATGATGTATTTCCAATAGGTTTCCAAGCTAGGACATTTCCAGAGCATGTGAAGCAAGTCCCCCTCACAGGTTCTACATCTCTGACAATTTGGAGAGGAGTTGTGGTGTATTTTATGCAGTCTATAATAGGTTCTATTAAATATATTAAACTGTATTTGTCTGTGTTTTGTTGAGATTAGTACTGATTGGGAGATTTCAAGGATATTACACCATTCATTGTCGCTGTATCTTATGTTAAGATCTGATTCTTCTTTGTATTAATCTTATTATATATGGTAAGGTTATTATTTAACATACCATAAATAGCAGATATCAACCCCTTACTAGTGTTTAATGTTTCACACATTAAATGTTTTTCAAACGGGGATTCTGGGGGGACATGAGGAAAGTCTGAACAGTTATTGTGGATCCAGTGTCTAATTTGAAAATATTTAAATAAATTATGTTTGGGGAGTTTGAATTTCTCTGTCAGTTGTTGAAAGTTTGAAAATGTACCTTGGATATATAGATCTTCAACTGTTTTTATGCCCTTACTAACCCAATTGCTCATTATTCCATCTGTAATCTGATGTGAAATGTTGGGATTATCACACAGAGGAGTTTTACGAAAGAGAAGGATGTTTAGACCGATGACAGCATGAGCTTCACGCCATGCAGAGAAAGAGTTCAAAATGAAAGGGTTCTTAGTAATGTTTAAGAGATGAGAGAAGATTTTCTTAGAGGTTAGGAAAGAAAGAGACTTCAGCGGAACATGTTTTAATTGGTGTTGTTCAATAGGAAGCCATCTTGCCACACATTTGTCCCCATGTAGCCAGCACCATACTGAGCGAAACTGAGCTGCAAGGTAATAGCATCTAAAGTTGGGAAGATTTAAACCTCCTTTAGAGTATGGAGCCTGAAGAGTTGATAGTTTGACTCTGGGGGGGTTTATCTTTCCAAAGAAAGCTTCATAAAGATTTATTTAGGTCATCAAAGAAAGGTTTGGGTATTTTAAATGGGATGCATTGGAAAAGTTATAAGAATTTGGGGAGGATACACATCTTAATTAAATTAACTCTGCCAATTAGTGATAGTGGAAGGTCCCTCCAGTTTTGTAAATCTATTTTAACTTGGTTTAAGAGATTTATATAATTAGGGACCGAGCCAGCAACCGCTGGAGGTCCCTATTGTTTTTGCTCGATTTCTTCTTACCTGTTATTTTTAGCCCCCTTTGACTGCATTTTTGCCCCCCTGAACATATATACGAAAACTCAACTTTATTTGGCAAAGTTGTCAGGCCTGGTGAAAATGGGGATATTCTATGGGTCTCTTTGGGTTTCGCCACTAGGTGGCGCTAGTATCATAAAAAATGCGTTTAGGCTAATAACTTCTGCATAGTTTGTCGCACATTCAAAAACCTTGTATCCACGCGTTCGGTGAATAGAGCTGAATCTCCCCATATAGGCCACGCCCACTTCCGCCTATAATTTTTCTCCACTAGAGCGGGACTACTTTTCCGTGTCCTCCCCATGAGCTTTGTCCGATTCGCACAAATCTTTTCAAGTAGCATCTGAGGACCCTCATAATAAAAAAGTGATTAACAGAATTTTGATATTCCAAAAAAACAGTACGTTATAAAATTAGCACTTCCTGTGGATTTTTCGTCAAAAAAGGAAGTGGACCATTTCTCCACATTGGTATGTCCGATCGACACCAAACTTGGGTCCATAGTTCCACATGTCTTCCTTAAGCATCGTGCACAATTTCAGGCCATCGCCACTAGGTGGCGCTCTTTAAAATGAAGAAGTTAATATCTCTACAATGGTATGTGTGATTAAGATGAAACTTGGTACGATGCTTCCCCATGGCTCCCTGATGCTCGCTAAAAAATGTGTCAACAATCCGCCACTAGGTGGCGCTCTGGTGGCATGGTAAATCACTGTGCGGAGTTCTTGTGCTTTCTCGTCTCGCAGGTTCCTATCGATCCTGGTGGAGCCTCCTGCCATGGTCCTGCTAGATTGCCATTGCCAATACTGTTGTTGCTGTGCACCTGTCTGTCTGTCTGTCTGTCTGTCTCTCTCTCTCTCTCTCTCTCACCCCAACTGGTCGAGACAGACGACCACCCACCTAGAGCCGAAGGATCTGTCCTAGGTTTCTGCCTTTTAACAGGCAGTTTTTCCTTGCCCTTGTCGCCAAGTGCTTGATCATGGTGGTACTGTTGAGTCTCTGTAAATAATGTTATTAAGAGTTCGGTCTAGACCTGCTCTATTTGAAAAGTGTCCTGAGATAACTTCTGTTATGAATTGGCGCTATACAAATAAAATTCAATTGAAAATTGAATTGAATTGTGCAGAGACCGTAATAGTTATGAATATGAAATTCACAGAGCACGTGTAGAGTAGTGCCTGAAGCTCACATACCAAAAATCGTGTTTGTCATGTTTGTAGCGCCCCCTACAGGATAAAAAAAAACAGCAGCCCCGGCGCCACGTTTCACCGATATGTACGAAACTCAGTAGACACGTGTAACATGCCGGGACGCACAAAAAAGCCTCTTGGACCCATACCCGAAACCCCACAGGAAGTCGGCCATTTTGATTTTCATTTACACTTTCGGCAAACTTTTTGAATTGTATTTGAACTATCTCCTCTTAGGGAATTTGTCGGATCTGCTTCAAAAAAGATTAAAAGTTGTGCTATTTGTGCATGTACGTTGAAGGGCGTGTCCGTGGCGTGCCCTCAAAGTTGGCCATAGTGAATTCCGTGCTCATTTTCGGTGAATTTTTCGCATTGTATTTGAACAAACTCCTCTTAGGGAATTTATCGGATCTACTTGAAAATTGGTCAGTCCAGTCAAAAAATGGTCCTGATTAAAAGTTGTGCTATTTGTGCTTGTATGTTGAAGGGCGTATCCGTGGCATGCCCTCAAAGTTGGCCATTTTGAATTCTGTGGTCATACAAACTGATTGAAAAGTTGAGCTGTTTGTGACTGTACATCAAACCGTGTGCCAGTGACAACAAGTAATCAACTCGCTGCGTGGCGACTTTGAGCTGAGTTACGTGAAATGATCGTGCCGGTGACAACTTGTCGATTTGAGTAGATTCACCATAAAATAGTATTCATAACTTCAGTGTGCAATGTCCAATCTCCAATATATTCTGAAACAGTTTTGCCCCGAACACGTCCTCATAAATTCAGCCTACGTGGTCCAATCTCAATGAGACTTCACGTGTTTGATAACACTCTCACCTTGAACATGTTTACATGACAACATTCAGACATAGTGATAGCGCCACCTACTGCCAACAGGAAGTAAGCGCTGCATGGCGATTTTGAACTGATTTATGTGAGATTTTCATGTTGTGGTCTGACGTGTTACGACGGCACGTGTCGTGGCCGCAGCATGCCCCGAGTTGCGTGGAGTGCGAGGTCCCGCTCAACGCTGCTTGCAGCTTTAATTTTCTTTAAAGGTTTCATCTACAGAAGTGTGTGATTCAACACTGGATGAAATACTAAAACAAATTAGTTTTTATTTTTTTTATTTTAAATTAATTAAATTTGTTAATGTGCTTTTATAAAATATTTAAAAACATACTGTGTTTTCTGTTTTGTTGTTGTGTTGTGCACTTCACACCATAATTACTTATTAGTGAAATAAATACTAATCCATTACAATTAAAGGTCCTGCATGGAATACCCTACTAAATCAAAAGTACAAAAGTGTTCACAATAAAAGTAGGACTATTTGTTTTGTCCCTGTGATAGATATATTATTATATATGACATATAGTACTAAACATTAGTTTTAACTAATACACAGTTAGGCAATTTATTCCAGTGGTTCCCAAACTAGAGATCAAGTCCACTCCAAGGAATCACCAGATAAATTATGTTTTAAATATTTTAAATTAGATAAAATTATTATTTTTCTATTTTATGAAATATTGGATAATAGGCATTGGATGGCTATTTAAATGAAACAATGTGATTTCCGATGTCTGAGCAACTTCTTCAATTAGAGTTATAAGACAGACAATGTGTTTGTCCTGCCATGGGTCTGAGTCTCTTGGTTCATAGTTTTTCAAATGTTTTGCTTGTTTGGTTTTGCACTTTCAGCTCCACAGGTTTGAGTTCCACTGGCAAGAGTAAAAATATGTATTTTGTGGGTGGGGGGGATTGAACTGTCCCTTTAAATTTTATGTTTCTGACAGCACCTGAAGGCAGCAAACATCAGTATATCATCTGACATCATAAAACTCACATGCAGAGCAAATAATCCCATTCCAAGTTTGATTTTATTTCCAAAACAAATGCATACATTATTTTATATTACGTTTTCATAATAGATTTCTTTGAAAACATTAATTTTTTTCTTAGAATACACATACATAATACATTTGAATAAAAGTATACACGAAATCCAATGCAATCTGATACAATATTTAAACCTCCTATCTATATTTATAAGTTTGTTGAAGCAGACATTTTAGTAAAACCATAATGATAATAATAATTAAAAGAATAATAAAAATAATATCAGTAATAACAATAATAATGCTGTGTTGAGTAAAAAATATCGTCAACCTAATTTGAAAGAAAGTTTTTCATATGCCCATCCACCTTCACAAAAATCAATGATACAGAATGATTAAAGGAACATAACTTGTAGGGCATACAATCCACTACAGCCTCAAACATAAGACATAAAGTTGATTTTAAACTTTTCTTACACAGGTGACATTTAGTCTATGTTTAAGTAAAATATTGTAATGTTGTCAAGCTAATGTTTGTTGTGTCTTCATTGTGGTGTTAATAGTGAATCACTGTCCAGACGTGGGACTTTGAAGGTGACAGGACCCCGAATGGTGAAGCCAAGATAGAAAAGCCTTGGGCTCTCCACTGAAGCCTCAGGTACAACCTCTTCTTCAGCACAGATTTTATTCTTTCCAGCCCAAACAAACGCTCTTTGTTCTTCATTCTCCTGTGGCATCGTGGGTAAGTAGCATACCCGGACTGGGAGAAGTATATCTTGGATTTCTGGGACTTGCCATACTTTCCCATTGACCCACATGTCATTGATCAGCCTCCATTTCTCCTTCATTGTGTTATCTTGTCTATCAGCTAGCTCAGCAGAGACTTTTTCTTCCACGATTGCATCCAGCCTTGATTTGTGAATCCATTTGCTCAGTCCAGAGCCCTTTCCTAGAAAAAATAGAGGCAAAAGGTACCGACCTCGAAGGTACTTGGCATACTTGGCTCTCTCAAACGCTTGCTCCATGAACGTGACCTGCTGCTGCAGGTCAGGACCAGACGTAAAGTCAAGAGATAGTTGTGAAGTCTCTCCTCTTGTGTCTTGTTCCTCGTCCCTGTCATCATCCTCCCAGGTTTGTTGTGTTGTGTCTTCTGACAGGTCATCCTCTGTGGCCTGTTGTTCCACCTCCTCCTCATCCTTTTCTTGCAACACCAGAGGCTGTTCCTCAGGCCAAAACAACAGCAGAACCAAAAGGTAAAACTCAGGGCGTCTGCGCCCCACTTCTGTGCCCAAGAATCTGTGTATTATTGCTTGGAGTTCATTCACCGGGGTGAGCTGAGGAGAGTTATGCATCTTGTTGCTCAAGAGGATGTTGGAGAGGATGTACTTCTCCGCTGCTTTGACATCATCAACATTTGCCTCATAGGTGGTTTTCAAAACATCTCGGATTGCCTCTAAATCAGACACTGTTACTTCAGTCTCCTCAAACCCGGCACGTCTTCCTTTTGACGTGAAAAGGCCGTGATTCAGACGATCTAGAAGTCCTGGGAAGCTGGTGGATTCAGCCGCTGTTTGTTGTGTGTAGTGTTCATAACACAGTGCAACGTCCTTCCAGAAGTAACATGGCTCTGAGGTTGTCATGCCAGGCTTGGAGTAGGTTAGGTACCATTCAAAAAAGTCAAACTTGGCTTCAACTCCCATTTCTAACGTTTGGATGAAGTTCCTGTGTTCCTCTGAAGGTCTGAGTTTCTCAAAGACTATCTTTGCCACTTGAATGAAGCCAAAAAGACCTCTGTTGTTGAAGGTATTTGAAATGCTTGCAGTACCTGCTGTGTCCCTCATGTCAGGGCTCTCTTCTTGTTCAGCTATCCTCTCCACATCTTCAAATGCTTCAAAGGCCTCTCGTGCCCTGTTTAAGATATCCTCCAGTCGTGTGGCTCTCATTAAATGGTTCTTTTGAATCTGCCCCAAAACGTCAGCCACATAAGAGTTTTGTGGAGCTCGTTCAATTGCTTTCTTTGCCCATTCTTCAGCTCTTGGATAGTCACTTCTTCGGATGTAATAAAGACGTGAAAGGGTTTGAGGGAAAATGGGATTCTGTCTCAGTTTATCTGATGCAGTTTTCAGGACAGAGACAGCATGGTGGAAATTCTCTTGATCCATTATATCTTCAATCAATCGTGAGAACTTATCTTTACCGCTTTCTCTCAATTCTCTCTTTGTCAGTATATCTTTGATGAACTGGATTGTGTGTGGTTGAGGCTGATTTCCACAAAGTAAGACCATCAAACTCTTCACTGTTGTACTCCTGGAAATCCTTAAGCCAGCTAGTTTGTCCACAGCTATCAGTGCAAACTTTGGGTCAGTCAGGCATATATGTTCAGGATTGGATGTGTTGATGAAGGGAGTAAATGGCTCCATTCTTTCTTCAAACGGTGGGCCTCCATGGATGGGATCAGGTGGTCCAAGGATCTTTTGACACTCAGACATCAGGAGGTAGGACTCAGGAATGTACCCATTCAGCAGCACCAAAAAAGAGAACAGCTGTGTGTTGGTGGAGCTTGGGTTTTGTTGGACATACTGAAAACACTGGTGCATTAAGTCACTCTGTTGCCTCGAATTCAACATCTCCTCATCAACCACTAGGGTTTCTTCTCTGCTGTCAGGGGCCGCAGTTTCTCTTGAGTTACGTTCCATGATGGTAAGCTTAAACTTCAAGATGAAAATCAATTTATTTTTCTTCAGAAAGATAGTCTTCAAATACCTAAAGAGGTGATAACAACAGAGCCAATGTTAATCATTACATTTAAAAATGCACAATATTTTACATCCATCAGCCATAAGAATTTTGACCACTGACAGGCGAAGTGAGTAACAATTATCTCGCTATCATGGCACCTGTCAGTGGGTGGGATATATTAGGCAGCAAGTGAACATTTTGTCCTCAAGTTGATGTTTTAGAAGCAGGAAAAATGGACAGCGTGAGGATTTGAGCGACTTTGACAAGGACACATTGTGATGGCTAGACGACTGGGTCAGAGCATCTCCAAACCTGCAGCTCTTGTGGGGTGTTCCCGGTCTGCAGAGGTCAGTACCTATCAAAAGTGGCCCAAGAAAGGAAATGCAGTGAACCTAGAGACAGGATCACTTTCTAATAAGGCTTTATAAAGGGTTTTTAGAGGTGGGATTAGTCAAACAAACATTCAAGATCCTGAAGAAAAAAATTATTTGTTGACATAAATATTGCAGACCACTTTGCTCTCTGCCTCATTTGTATATTTGTAACTGCAGACCTGATGGTTTATTCCCCTTTAATAATGACTTATTAACATTTATAATTACAGACTTGCTGGCTTATTAGAAGGTAAAAAAGAAACCCATCAGCATTTATTACTGATTTGAATATTAGTGACTCACGATAGAGGCTTTTCACAATCTGGATTTCTGGATACTGAAAATGTCTTCTCATAATTAACTGACACAAATAAGCAATAGTAAATTATTTCATAAACATTATTAAAGTTAGTAACAACTATAAACCATTTTGTAACTGGTGAATGATCAGAAAGTGGTATTTACTAAATTTGTTTAAACAATAGAGATTACTTACAACGACATGTGAACAGATCTATAGAATTAAACATAAGACTTCTCATCAAATCACAGCATCCCAAAAAGAAAAATGTCCAGGAATAATAAAAATTTTAAAAAAGTTCAATTTTGATATAAGGTAAATATTTTCTGGAAGTGGTTTTGAAACTAATTCATTCATTGAACTAATTACTACTAATTAACAGTCACAATGCAGTTAAATTAAATGAAAAGTTTGAGCAGCACACATTCTTACCAAATATTGCTTAAATCATGGCAGACATAATAAAACCTTTTTAAATAACAACCAATGAAAAAATTAAATATCGTTACCTGTTTGAAATCCAGTAGGTGTGTGAGTGACTAAAGGTACTGAGGATGTCATTTATAAACAGTTTTAAACCACGCCTTCTGCATACTGTACATACTTGTACCTTGGATACGGCGTACCTGTCATTGTCTAGCATATTATCACAACAAATGGACTGTACACAATAATGCCTTCAATAGTTCATGCTTGAATGACAGGAATCCACTTCACTTTCAATTTACACTTCAACAGAAATGAAATTTTCTGCTCACTCATGTCAGGCAAGTTTCCTGTAAATGACTGTTTACTTTTTACCTCATAAGCCTGCGTTAACCTTTCAATCAAAATGAAACAGCCTCACCCTTAAGCTGCTAAGTTTATTATGAAATCATTTGAATCCAGAACACAGACTTTCTTTAAAAACAATTATCATCTAGTACTATATTGCAAAAAATAAAAAATGAGCCTCTACAAAACAGTAAATAAACTGTGCATATTCCCTCAAATCTAAAAGTAACACAAGCAAAAACATATTTTCTTCCAGTTGCATAATAATAGACAGTGTTTATGTGCTACAACCATCAGACAGTTAAAGCTGCTCTAATACGTATTTTCACATTAACAATGGATTCAATAATGATGTCTACTGTGACTATACACACACCACCAAACAAGTTAATAGAGACCAAAAACAGAGCTGAAAGAAACAGAAACTCAACCCCAAATGAAGGCTAATGTCTATCACATCTCTATGTGTGAATAGCTGGAAACACTTTATAAGATGATAATAAAATCAATCAAAAAGTTATTTAGGTAATTCAGGTTTAAGAACTGCAGATTCATAACAAAAAGTGTCTACGTTGGTTGTTAATAAAGTTCATTCTTGAGCAAAAGAAAACTCAACTTCCAGTGAATGGATTTTGCTCATGGAGATGCTACAATTGTCGGTTCCATACTTTTAAGTCACGTGATCACAGGGTGGTTGTATATTGGCACAAGGGGAAGATTAAGCTCTCTCTACAATTCAGCTAACTTCATAAAAAGTACAACAAATAATCACAACACAGGATGTAGTCGAAGTGGATCTTGACTCTTTAGTAGACTTATACACAAAGATTTGTAATCACCACTAACACAAATACAGCACAATACAAGCTAGAATGACATATTACACATACATAACAACACATGACTGTAGTGAAAAGCCGCTTCTTCAACATGCAGGAGACCTTTGGATGGGTTTTATTCAACAACCTGCATAAAAAAAAAAGAGATTCAGTTACTTAATATTAATTGTTAACATAATAAGCCTCAGAAAAATTGCAACGAAAGACATGCATAAAAAATGGTTTTGTGGGTGTGGTTAATTTCATTCATGCTCTTAAGATCTCAATGAAACTTATGAACCTGTTTCTTTGCTTCCATTGTCATTGTGTTGGAAGATTTGTCCATTTTTGGCAGCTTGCCAACGGAGTTTGACCTCAGTCCCACTCTGCTCTTCCAGTTGTGCCTGAATCTGCAACCAGATATGCAAGTGAGTAATCTAAAGTGTACGATCTATTGTCCTTCAATCTCTTTCATTTTGGCTCTTCATCTCTCTCACCTGCTTCAGCAGTGAATCACTCAGTGTGGCAAGATTCAGATTTCCCTCAGAGCTAATTCTCACTTTCACCGTAGTTCTCCTGATTTTCTGTTCTAAAACAGTTCCCAAGAGATTCAAAGAAAAAAAAGATTAATTTAAAGATTTCATGTTACAGCTATAGTACATTACATATTATTTGTTTAGGTCCAGTGTGTAACATTCAGGATCTTTTAGCAGAAATGGAATAAAATATTCATATGTATGTTTTCATTCCTCTTCCACAGAGTCCAGCGTTTTTCTACAGTAGTCCAGAAAGATAGAGCCTTTTACATTTTTTGTGAGTTTCACAGCCACCATAGTTTGTCCTACACGCTTGGGTGACAAGCTGTATTCAGTTAGCTGCAACCTATAACTTCACCACAAGATATCACTAAATTCTACAAAATAATCTTGATTTAAAAATATATGTTGTTTACCTCAGCTAGAGCTTTACTACATTTCCCAGAATACCTTTGGTCTGTCCCTTATAACGGGTGGGAACTTGATGCACTAAGCAGCAGAATTACAATATTTTCAATTGACTCACCACCGTAACAGACAAAAGGATAGCTGCGATCACAAGCAGTGTCATCCCACTGATTCTGGAAGGACTTTCTGATCACAACACAGTTCTCAGCACCTCCATTATTATCAGGGTTTGTGTTCTCCCAGTTTCTGAAAGAGGTAGGGCTTCCATCAGACCACATCCAGTTGTCGGCGATCATTCCGAGCCAGATCTGGTAGCCGCTGGTATGACCATAAATGTCTGTATTCTGCTCTTTAGTTTTCACACTGACCAGGTCGGTGTGATGCTGTCTGCAGGAGCTCTGAGCGTCTCGCCATGATAAAAGTGTGGTGTTCAGGAAGTAACTTTCTGTCCCCTGGCTGTCATCTGGAAGAAAGCATTTGATTAATACAGCTATAAATCCACCATCACTTTGTTTTAGCAAAGAGGAGAGTTTACATTCTACGTTTTTTATACTGCACTTATCATAAACAGGCTGTATTCTTGTGCAGTTATATTGTAATTTGTTATTTTTGTCTTGTGTGATACATAAATAATACAAACAATCAATGCTGTGACTTACATTCAAAGCAAAGAGAGGCCTTCAGGTCAGTACATCGGCTTTTTTCCCAGTACCCAGATGTTTTCATCATCACACAGTCACCATCTTGTTTGTCTTCACTGAAGGGATAAACGTCTTGTTCCCCAATGCCATCAGACCACACCCACCGATAGGACGCTGATCTCTCCAGGCCTATCCAGATGCCACTCACATCAGCACTGCCGATGCTCTCCAGCAGCTGCACGTACTCCTTCATGTTGTCCACGGTCGCCAGGTCAGCATAGTTCACTCTACAGAAGCTCTGAGCTTCACTCCGTGTCATTGGGATATTTAAAAAGTGGTACGGACGACCCACTGCGGAGCAAAACATAATTTGGAAACAGAGAAGTTAAAATAGTTTCAGGGCATGAAAGTGTAGACGTTAATATGATTGCAGTATGTCTTCATTCATTCATTTTTCAGCTCATTCGCACCTCACTTTAATACTGATGCATCGATGTGACCTACACGAACAAAGTACAAGTAAAATTACTATTTCAGTCAGAAATTAAGGCAGTAGAAACACTATGCTGCTCAAATTTCTCCTGTTTGGAAGAGGTGTGTAAATCCATCAGCAACAGGAGGCGCCATATCAAATAATATAGGCTTTAAAGCATTTGAAGTAAAGTAGGAATTTACAAATAAAACACACAACTACAACATTTAATTATTTACTATTTAATTCTTTAGAAAATGTTTCTATACTTTCCTAAACTTATGTAGAGCCTGCTTTGTGGAAGCTATAGCCCCATGATTTATCCCCTGGTTCACTCACTTTTATTTTTATAAAAGATTGAAATAAAATCTATAAAAACATCCACTGTGTACTTGTGATTGAGCGTTGCAGTGCTTGGTTATAGCTACCTCTGGTATTTGACTCAGTCCCAGTAACAGCCATCAAAAGCATCAGGAAAATATCTGCAATTCAAGGCATTCATAGTATATTAATTTATTTTAGGATTTCATGATCTAGTAGATGTTTGAATGCAAAATGTTATCCACTTTTTTTTAGCCAATGTCCCCCCAAAAATAAAAGAAGATGCACAAACACAGTATGTATAAATAAACACTCCTCCTGTGCAGGGAGCTTGTCCGATGCACTTATCACGTCTTCCATCAATCAATTATTAACTGAATATACACAGATTCAGATGCTTAATAGAAGAAATTAGTTGTTGAACATCATAAATAAAAATGTCCTTATATCTTATACGTCAAAGAGTGTTAATAGACATTTTATTTATTAATTTAATCGCTGTTCTCCACACTGCAAGGACATCATTTTCAGGAGGAGAAATATTAAAGCCCTTTATTATATTTTAATTTAAGTTTTATTGTTGTCTTAAAAAAAACTGATTTAAAGATCTTTAGTCTAAAATATCAGTTTTAGCAACAAATATCCATATTTGTGTGTAATAACAAAATGTAAAATCCTCAAACCCACGAAATTCCACAACACAGAGGAGACGACTGTGGCGTCTTCGAAGGTAAACCTTTAACATTTTTGCATAATTTTATCATTATGAAGTTCTTTGTCCGTGCACTCCCCATTGGTCTTAAATATCCTTTAACATGAATTCAAATGAGCGTTTGCTATGTTAAACCTCACTGCAAATTAAATTTCACTGTCACAATGTTACTGTTTATCTCACCGTTATTGTCAGACAACTCCCTTCACTAACCATTACTGTTTCTCATTGTAACATTGTAATTAACAGATTAAACAGTTTAATATGAATGCCGTTTGTTTTTTCTTTGACAGCAGCTTTTTGTTGGCTTAAAATAGAAAGTAGTTTAGGCTTTTTTTTTTATCAACAATAAAGACTTTTAATTAATCACTCTTTAGTTTTACCTGTAAAGAAGACCGTTTTACGCTCCATGGCTGCAAACGTAGATGAGAGTTGCAAGAGTTAGGATACAGAATCAACGTTTTTTTTTTTTTTTTTTCTTTTATCGTATTCTGTCCAATAACAACAAAATTCCAGTTATTTAAGTATTAATGTGTTGCGCGCCCCGCCACTCTAGTCCTATGGTCACTTTATGTGAGGCTTTAAAGATATACATACTGTATGCAAACCCACGCTAGCATGTGATGGTGTATTCAACATGTATTTGCAAGTGAAATTTCTGGCAGGGTCGGCAAAGGGTCAAAGAGGACAAGGTCAGGTTAAACCCATATGTCTACTATCTATATGTCTTGTATAAATCAGTCAATTATTTAAGATTTAGTGTTTGTTGTTTATCTTTCAACACACAGTTTGTAGGACCAAAAGCATAAGGAACCATACAGTTTAAACACAATTCAGAAATTAAATAAAGGCCTTGTCTTTTTATATTTGTCTTTAATAATGGTTTGTGGTTGACATTCTGGCATCAAAACATGGGTAAATCACATAAAGTCACAATGTGGAACATTAGAAAACCTAAAGGCCATTTCAGTCTGCCTGTGATTGCTGTATTAAAAACTTAAAACATTCGATTTAAGTTTAATAGATTCTTAAAACTCATAAAATCAAAGAAAATGTACAGTTGCCACCATGCATCAAGTTCACTCACATCTACTAGTTAATTACATTAACATGTAAATGTTGACAACAAAAGATGGAAAAATGTAATTTCACCAAAATAAAAGCCTCAGTTTTAGTTGAGTTATTTGTGCTTTCAGAAAGTCCCTTTGTGCCTGTGGCAACTGTCAAAATATTACAGTTATAAACAGACATTTACCAGCAGGAGTGCTCCACAACATCACCGACAATCAAACACTACCATGAAGGATTTCCCATAAGATGGACCTAAACAGATCATATTTATCCCATGAGCCTGTTTGGGAAGAAGAGATGTTTTCTTGCTGCCTTGTACCAGAGGAGGGACTGCGATTCCCAGTCTTTTTCCTTAATGGACCCCTTTTCTTTCACTGAGTAAACTGACGACCCCTGACTGAGTGACATATTTTATGGATATTAACGATACAGAACGACTGATAAGCTGTACAAGTCCAAATAGTGAAAACAATAACTGCAGGAAGTTTGTGCAAAACGGGATTATTTCCTGTCAATATTACATCAGAGGTGAGTTTATTGATGGTTTTCTAAACCTTTTATTCAATTCTCTGACTGTATTGTGCCATTTTCTTATTTTTTTAACAATCATTCCATTATCATCATTCAATCTTTCTTTGTCATTTGGATGCATTTCAGTCAATGTAAAACATGTCTCCTTGGATTTATTTACACACCAAAGAGATTTCTCCTTGTGTTCTTAGTCAGATTATTAGGAAAATAATGTGCTACACAGGAATCACGAATCCCTGCAATACAATGTATCAGACCTGCCATTGGATTTGTTTAATTCATTTGCAAAGGCCGAATTATCCCTTTGATCACCTGCAAATTATATCTTCTTCTCTTGTGTACGCTCCCTGCCATGCCTGCCTTTTACTCTTTATCTTTTGCTTTACAATTTGGCTAATTTCCTTTTGAGTAACTCGTACCTGTGTACCAAACCACTGCTGAAATGCTTGCTTTTTATAATAATAATACATTTTATTTATAAGCGCTTTTCTAAATACTCAAAGACACTTTACATAAAAAAAAAAAAAAAAAAAAAAAAAACATAAAAGCAGCCAAACAACATCAAATAGTAAAACATTAAAAACACATCAGACTTAGCTAAACATTAAAAGCAATTTTAAAAAGGTGAGTTTTTGTCAGTGATTTGAATGTTGGAAGGTCGGTACAGTCACGGATGTGTTTGGGGAGAGAGTTCCAGAGGGAGGGGGCAGCTACAGAGAACGCTCTGTCGCCCCAGGTTTGGTGCTTGGTCCGGGGTGGAGGAGTCAGGAGGTTTGCTTCAGATGAGCGGAGGCTGCGGGATGGATTGTGGCGATGGAGCAGGTCAGTGAGGTAGGAAGGAGCCTGGTTATGGAGGGCTTTGTGTGTAAGGAGGAGGATTTTGAACTGAATGCGCTGTGGAACTGGGAGCCAGTGGAGGTTCTGGAGGACGGGAGTGATGTGATCACGGGTGCGGGTGTGGGTGAGCATACGTGCAGCGGAGTTTTGAATGTACTGTAGCTTATTTAGAGTTTTGGATGGTGTGCCATAGAGGATGCTGTTGCAGTAGTCGATTCTGGAGGTGATGAAGGCGTGGATGAGGGTTTCAGCAGCAGAGAAGGAGAGTGATGGGCGAAGACGGGCAATGTTCTTGAGATGAAAGAAGGCAGTTCTCGTGATTTGGTTTATGTGATGTTCAAAGGAGAGGTTATTGTCAAAGATGACTCCGAGGTTGCGACTGTGGGGGGATGGAGACAGGGTGGAGTTGTCAATGGTGAGGTGGAAACTGTCTGTGGTTTTGGTGAGGGATTTGGGGCCGATAATGATGAGGTCTGATTTGTCACAGTTGAGTTTGAGAAAGTTGGAATGCATCCAGGATTTGATGTCGGTGAGGCAGTTGGAGAGAGTGGAGTGAGTGGCCGGGGTGATGGATTTGGTAGAGATATAAAGCTGGACGTCATCGGCATAACAGTGGAAGTGGAGACCATGGTGGCGAATGATGTTGCCAATGGGTAGCAGGTAGAGTATGAAGAGGAGAGGACCAAGCACCGAACCCTGGGGGACGCCTTGGGACAGGGGAGCAGTGGAGGAGGTGCAGTTGTTGATATGGATGAATTGTTGTCGGTCTGTGAGGTAAGATTTGAGCCAGGAAAGTGCAGTGCCAGTGATGCTGAGAGAGGACTCAAGACGGGAGAGAAGAATGTTATGGTTGATGGTGTCAAAGGCTGCAGTGAGGTCCAGGAGGATAAGGATGGTGAGGTGGCCGGAGTCAGCGGAGAGGAGGATGTCGTTGGTGACTTTCAGGAGGGCTGTTTCGGTGCTGTGTTGGGAGCGGAAACCGGATTGAAATGGTTCGAACAGTTCATTTGAGCAGAGGTGGGTTTTGAGTTGTGTGGCGACAATACGTTCCAGTATTTTGGACAGAAAAGGAAGATTGGAGATGGGCCGAAAGTTAGACATGATGTCAGGGTTGAGTCCAGGTTTTTTGAGGATGGGGGTGACAGCAGCCAATTTGAGTGAGCGGGGGACTGAGCCGGACTTGAGAGAGGAGTTGATGATTTCTGTGATGAGTGTGGAGATGGCTGGTAAAGAGTCCTTGATGAGGTGAGATGGGATAGGATCCAGGACACATGTAGTGGTTTTCATGCCTGTCATGATTTTGGGCAGCTCCCCTGGTGACACGGGGCAGAACTGAGACAGAGGCTGAGAGGCGAAGGGGGGAGGAGCAGATGAAGGAGTGGGATTGCAGGCTGTGGGGGCAGGAGCGGAGGACAAATTGTTATAAATGGTGTCGATTTTTGATTGAAAGAATGAAAGAAAGGAGTTGCATTTGTCAGTGGTGAATGACTTGGAGGTATTGTCGCTGGGCTTGAGGAGTTTATTTACTGTAGAAAACAGAGCCTTGGGGTTGGTGGAGCCAGCGTGAATGAGGTGAGAGTAGTAGGTGGACCGGGTGGTGTTGAGGGCATCCTTGTACTGCAGGAGGTAGTCTGTAAAAGTTTGGAGATGAACAGTTAAACCGGTTTTCTTGTAAAGTCTTTCAAGTTGTCGTTTGCGTGACTTCATTTTGTGCAGTTCAGAAGTGTACCAGGGGGCAGAGTGGGTGAATGAGACGGTTTTGGTTTTAATGGGGGCCAGCTGATGGAGACAGGAGGAGAGTGTTTCGTTGTAGAACTTGGTGAGGTCAGAGGGGTTGTCAGTCAGCGGTGGGGGGGAGGAAGATATTTTACTTGCAAGAGAGGTAGTAAGAGCTGAAGGGGAGATGGATTTGAGGTTTCTGAAAGATATTGTCCGTTTATCCTTAATGGTGGGAATGGGGATGTCAATGTCTGTGATGATTGCCAGGTGGTCCGAGATGTTGAGGTTGAGGCTGGAGAGGTGATGTAAGGTGAGACCAGTGGAGCAGACAAGATCCAGGATGTGACCACGGCTGTGGGTGGGAAAGTTGACGTGTTGGGTGAAGTTGAAGCAGTGTAGTAGTTCCAGAAATTCAGTGGCAGATTTGCAGTCATTGTCAATGTGGATGTTGAAATCTCCCAGAAGAAGAACGGAAGGTGAGATGGCAGATAATTGAGTTAGAAAGTCAGAGAAGTCGGTGAGAAAGGAGGGGTTTGGTTTGGGGGGGCGGTAGATGATGGCAGTGACCAGAGGAGTGGGACCAGTAAGACAGCAATCTGTTCTTCGGACGACTTAAATTAAAGAGATGTTGTACGGACCCCTCATGTCTAATCTCCACCAAGGGCTCTGCTCCAGCTTAGTGGAAGTGCAGCTCCCATGAGTCATGACTGTATCAGATATGCCATCAATCAGATGGTACGCATGAAAACTGCTGAGCCATGCTGAAGACTGAACAGCCACTCCACTCAGAGCCACGTTGGCTGGAGAGTTAATATAGCCACAAAGAATATAGAATTTATAATCAAGTACGTGTTTGCAAAATATGGAAAAAATCTACACAGGAAAGCACTTGATGATAAATAAGCATAAACATGTTGTAAAATTAAAGGGAGCAAATACATTTTACAAAAACTACCAAAAAGACACTATGTGTCACGTTCCCATTCCAAAACTGTTGGAACAGGAGGATGAGGCTCTACAGTGGCTGAAAAAAACCAAAAAAGGTCCTATCTGGAGCCAGTGTTAGGGTTGTCCCTTCTAGGCTACTGTAGAAACATGACTATGAAGTTATTTTAGTGCCTGCAAAAATTTAATATGAATTCGTATTTATCTGGGCTGTAAAGTTCAAAGAAATGTCGATGAACCGATTAATATGTTTTTGAAATTGGGCGCTCAAAGGTTCAATCCAGGTTTCTACACAGTGCAGAATAATAAAGACCTACACATGCACAATACAATTTTATTTTACTATTCATCTTGTGATCATTTGAAGGGGTCCCGATGGTTGAGAACTGGGCTAAAATAACTTAAGTAATTAACTGTGCAGAGAATTTAAATCTTTTTCCCCTTGATCAGCTACAAAATAAAATTCTGCTCACACACTGACACATCAGGATTACCAATCTATTATATAATAATAAATACGGACAGGAGATGTTTTACTGCCGTTCTTTTACCTGTGATACTTTAAAAACAGTTGTAATACTTTTGTAATTTTCTTACCTGCCTGGTGCGTAATTCTCCAACTGAGAAGGATAGACGCTGCAAATAAAATATTAAACACTGATATGAAACTCAGTCAATGAACTACACATTTTTTAATCTATAAATGAGCCATTATGAATTAAATGAACTCTTGAGTTTAAACACAAATTCACTCGTTTACACACCAATTATATGACTTACCCCAAATTAAAATGAATTCCAGACTCCGCTCCATGATCTATTGAAAGCTTTTAATTTAATTTCACACAGTGTGGTTTTAAAACCCCAACCAAGATGAGCTCAAAAAGCTAAAAGTACAGACTTAAAATCTAGACTTCAGTTCACAAAAACCTGCTGATCTCCACTGTTAAGTCCAGTCGCCCTGCACACAAATAAATGCCAACCAAATTTACATCATGTTATGCATGAGTTTGTATCTTGTACACGTCACTTGATTGACGACTCAGATTAAGAGAGTGTTCATGATACACGTGCACGAGCCTCTTCAAAGTAAAATGGTAGTATTGACTGTGTTCATGGGCTACACCATAGCAGTATACTCAGAACAGTTATGCATGCATGCTAAAATGTATTAAAATAATAATACAATTTTCTCCCACAATGCAATGGACA
>NW_026136705.1:60004-65210 GCF_905237075.1 Dicentrarchus labrax | reverse complement strand
GAAGAGTTGGTGATGTTACCTGCAGTGTGATTCTCCAGCTGTTCCAGCTTTGTCTCAGTGGATGTCAGTCTGCCCTCCAGAGCTAATCAATGATCAGATTGTGTTGGTTTATGTAGATATACTTGTACGGATACACGAGTGCTAATATAAATATAACTCTACCTGTAGTGCTGTTGTGGCTGTCTGTCAGTAGATACTCCATCAAGGAAAGTTGAACTGACTGAACTGAAAGCACAATATCAGCACAAACAAATGTCTACTATCAAGTAATAAAACAATGTAATAATGATAATATGCACTATAATATGTTGAATGATGTCATTACAATTTAAAGCTTAATTGCAGTGGGTTATTACCAGAAGGTTCTAGGAAAACCCTCATGTTTGATGTTTCTAAAGAACAACCAGGGTTCATTTATGTTTATAAAGGAGTTCCTCAGGGAACCATGTTGGATCCTCCACAGTTTCAACCAACAGATAAAAAAAAAAAAATTTCGAGATAAAAACGTTGAGCTCCAAACATAATTTTTTCTCATTGGATTCTGCACAGTTTGAATTTGAATAATCATTACATGAACTGTTTGGTCTGAAAAACAGGATTTTCCCTTGCTGTCACTTTATACAGATACCACGTAATAATCTACAGTGAGTTTGAAACCTTCCGTGTGTTACCTGTGTTTTCTGTTTTCAGGTCTTCCAGCTGTTTCTCACTGACACTCAGTCTGACCTCCAGAGCTGAACAACAAATGGTTCATGTTTCATTCAGTGGTTTATTTAATGATTAATTAACAGTAATATTGAAGAGTTGGTGATGTTACCTGCAGCGTGATTCTCCAGCTTTGTCTCAGTGGATCTCAGTTTGCCCTCCAGAGCTGATCAATGATCAGATTGCATTGATTTATATAGATATATTTATACAGATGCATAAATGCTTATATAAATATAACTCTACCTGTAGTGCTGTTGTGGCTGTCTGTCAGTCTGGACTCCATCAAGGAAAGTTGAACAGACTGAACTGGAAGCACAAAATCAGCACAAACAAATTTCTTCTATCAAGTAATAGAACAATGTAATAATAATGATAATATGCACTATAATATGTTGAATGATGTCATTACAATTTAAAGCTTAATTGCAGTGGTTAATTACCAGAAAGTTCTAGGAACAAACCCTCATATGTTTGAGGTTTCTAAAGAACCACCAGGGTTCATTTATGTTTATAAAGAAGTTCCTCAGGGAACCATGTTGGATCCTCCACAGGTTCAATACACAGTTCCACTTTGTTTTCTTCAAGATAAAAACTTTGAGCTCCAAACTCTCCATCACTTTGTCTGAATTTCACAGTTAACATATACATTGTTTTATCTGATTTTCATTTACTCTGGTTAAATACTTTGAGTCAACAAGTATCAGACGGACTGACTTTTATACAAATTTCAACTTTAAAATATTTTTTTTAACATAGATTAATCTACAATATATGAGGTCCTAAGATGGCGCCCCTGTGTTTGGCTGACCGTCTCCTCTGCTGAAAGTGCTACTGTTTTTCCTGTATCTGCTGTTTGTTGTATGGAGTGTGTCACCGCTGCAGGTGTATGATCGCCTGACACTTCTTAATATTCGTGAATCTCTGAAAAAACTGCCAATTTGCGGCTTTGCTGGACACTCAAAGACGCTTCCGCCTTCCTGGAGTCTATACCGCTACATCTACGGCGTCTTTCCTGCTGGTTACCTCGTAACAGTCGCCGCAGAAAACGCGGGAAGCGAGGGGGAGTCCTCATTAAACTGAAAATGTCTCTGGCTTCCTCCTCCACGATCCCTGTCGTCTACCAGCTGGATCCTTCACAGACTACGGTGGCTACGATTTGCGGAGTTCCACGGAGTACAGATATCGGTGGCTCCGGCCGGTTCTTCAGGACACCGGGGGCACTGCTCCCGTGTTGTCGGCCAGTGCGGATCTCCCAGCGGGGCTGTGTGCCGGGAAATCTTCGCTCGCTCAGTCGCTTCTCTTGCCAGACTGACCGATGCTCAGTTCACACGGCCCTGATAAATACCAGATCTCTTACAAATAAGACATTTATTTTAAATGACTTTTTTACAACACATGATCTGGATTTCCTCCTGTTGACAGAGACCTGGTTGAAACCAGGTGAGAACAGCGCCCTTCGGAGCTCCTCCTCCCGGCTGTTCCTTCTTCAGCACCCCGCGAGCTGCCCGGTCGCGGGGCGGTCTGGCCGCTATATTTAAGGAGAGCTTCAGATGCCGGATGATAACCGCTAATAATTACTCCAGCTTCGAATTGCAGCTGCTCGTGATCGACTTTACCTGCCCTGTGCTGTGTGCCACAGTTTATCGCCCACCCAGATTTAATAAGGACTTTCTCCAAGAGTTCTCTGAGTTTTTGTCTGAGTTTATCCCAAAGTTTGATAAACTGTTGATCTGTGGAGACTTTAATATTCATGTTTGTTGTGCAGCAAATCAACTGGCCAATGAATTCAAAGGCCTTCTAGGTTCTTTTGATCTCATTCAATCTGTTAATGCACCAACACATGAGCATGGGCACACTCTTGACCTTGTCATTTCTCATGGGCTTTCAGTTTCCCTCAGAGAAATTATCGACACTGCTATCTCGGATCACCTCCTGTTGTTTTCGACTTTGCTGCCCCCCCACCTGCCAATAAGCCAGTTTCCCCAGCTCGCAGACGCCGCATCTTTACTCCATCAACGGCTGAGGAGTTTGCTGCTGCCTTCAGAAACTCTCAGCTGCTTGATGACTGTGGGCTGGTTCCTCCCCTTGTCCGACAGCCTACTCTCCACTTTCTATTCAACATGTTCTGCGATTCTTGACTCTGTTGCCCCTTTTCAGCATAAAACTACCAAAACCAAGTCAGACCCCTGGTTAAATGATCACACCCGTCTGCTCAGACAACAATGCAGACAGGCTGAACGGCGGTGGAAAAAGGATAAACTACATGTATCCCTGGGCTGGTTAAGGGACAGTTTGGCTGCCCTATCAGAGAGCTCTAAAGGAAGCCAAGTCAAAATATTTGTCTTCCATTATAGCTAACAGCTCTCATCATCCAAGACTGCTATTTAATACTATTGATTCTGTCGTTAATCCACGCCCTACTGTCCTGTCTGATGCCTCCACTGCAACCTGTGAAGAGTTTGTGTTTTTTTTTCTACTGATAAAGTGGCATCTGTCAGCAGAATATCTGTAATATGAATATGTCTCTTGATGATGTCTGTGCTCCTCCGGCACAGACTGCTGCCTTCGAGCGGTTTGAGACCATTTCTCTGTCTTCTTTTACTAAGGTGGTTAGTGGCATGAAACCCACAAACTGTCCCTTAGATATTATTCCAGCCAAGTTTTGAAGGAGGTTCTGAGTTCTGTTGGGTCAAGTCTGCTTGTTTTTATAAACACTTGTCTTAGCTCAGGGTCTGTTCCAGCTGCCTTCAAACACGCTATGGTTAAGCCCCCCCTAAAAAAAAACCGCATCTTGACCCCCTCTGTGCTCTCCAATTTAGACCTGTCTCCCACTTGCCTTTTCTTTCCAAGGTTTTAGAAAAAGTTGTTTTTATTCAATTACAGACATTTTTGGAGATCAATTCTATTCTTGATAAATTTCAGTCTGGTTTTAGATCCCGACATAGCACCGAGTCAGCACTGTTAAAGGTGCACAATGATATTGCCTTGTCTGTGGATGCTGGGAATCCTGCTGTGCTTGTGCTGCTGGACCTCACAGCAGCCTTTGATACAGTCGACCATGCAGTCCTTGTATCTCGCTTAGAGCAGCACGTTGGCATCCGTGGCACCGTTCTCCAGTGGTTTAGGTCATACCTGGCAAACAGGAGTTTCTCTGTCTCAATTGGTGACCACTGCTCCTCAAATGCATCGCTGCCCTGTGGGGTGCCACAGGGATCTATTCTCGGCCCTATTCTGTTTTCATTGTATATGCTACCTCTGGGATCAATTATAAAAAACACAACCTGTCTTTTCACTTTTATGCCGATGATTTGCAGATATATTTGCCCATGACACCAAACGAAAACACTGCACTTACTAAACTGCTGGACTGCATCACAGATATAAAACAGTGGCTGTCACAGAACTTTTTGCACCTAAATGACAGCAAAACTGAATGCATTTTGTTTGGTTCACCAGCTAAGTCGAATGCTCTCACCACAAATTCTGGCACTCTGGCCCTCTTTTTAAATCACATGTCAAAAATCTTGGGGTAACATTTGATACTGGGCTCAAATTTGACAAACAGATTAGCTCGGTTGTCAGCAATGAGCTTTTTCAGCTCCGTCTTTTGGCCAAAGTGAAGTCCTTTCTCAGTCGGCAGGATCTTGAGAAGGCAATCCATGCTTTTATCAGCTCAAGACTGGACTACTGTAATGCCCTTTACGTCGGCCCCCAGTCAGTCCTCAATTTCTCGTCTCCAACTTGTGCAGAACGCTGCAGCCCGATTTTTAACTAACACGCCCAGACGCGAACATATTACTCCTGTGCTGTCGTCACTCCACTGGCTTCCAGTCCGTTTTAGAATTGATTTTAAACTTTGTTGTTTGTTTTAACACCATTAACGGCTCGGCCCCTCTTACTTGTCAGAGATTTTAACTTTTCGCAATTGTGGCAGAGCCTTGCGCTCTTCAGGTCAGCTTCTGTTAGAAGTCCCTAGGTCCAGACTTAAACAGTGGGGCGATCGTTCTTTTGCTGTCGCTGCTCCTAGACTGTGGAACAAACTGCCCCCCTGACATTCGTACCACTACTGATCTCGGCCTTCTTAAATCGAAGCTTAAGACCCACTTTTTAGATTAGCTTTTAATTCTGAATAGGACAGTACTGTCTCTTAGGTGTACTCTTTTATCTGCTCCTTTCTGTGCATTTCTGGAAGGCTTTTAATACCCTGCAGTGCTGCAGCACTTTAAATTGTATTTGTATGTTATATATGTGTTATGTACTGTTTCATGGCTCTGTTGTAAAGCACTTTGGGTACCTTTCGGCTATTGTAAAGGGCTATACAAATAAACTTGATTTGATTTGATACAATGAGTTTGACACCTTCAGTGTGTTACCTGTGTTTTCTGTTTTCAGGTCTTCCAGCTGTTTCTCACTGACACTCAGTCTGACCTCCAGAGCTGAACAACAAATGGTTCATGTTTCATTAGGTGGTTTATTTAATGATTAATTAACAGTAATA
>NW_026136705.1:8013-59904 GCF_905237075.1 Dicentrarchus labrax | reverse complement strand
TCCCCAAATTATCTTTAAACACAGACTCATAGACCAGCTTGTTTGATGCTTTTAATTTTGCAAAAGACAGGAAATACAGTTGCTAAAGCGTACTTTCCATAACACAATCTGCTGTCTGATCTTCTTAAAAACACAAGGCCTAAGAGACAGTCCAGCTCCTCCTTTCTCACTTGTCATTTCATCACTCAGTGTAACAGCAATAGAAAAGAAAATTGAGATATGCAAAGAAATATAGAGCCTTCAAGTTATGAAACTGATGACACTGATGTTCTGGCAGCCCAGGAATCATCAGACTTTCTTGGCGCAGACAGATGGGCGAGTAGCACCACAGCTCAAATCATCCCAGCATTTGTCGGCTGTAAATACAAACAATCTTTATGTCAAATGGAAAGTGCTGTCTGCTAAAACATCTTTGTGGTTCCTGTTTTACACATTTAGAGGAGACAGATTGAGACAAAATCAAGAAACAGTTTCGTCTCGAACTGTAGTAGCTCTAAAATGTCTCCAGGATTCAGGAACCTGTAGTATTAAGGTAGTGTTTGCTGTTACCATGATAACCACAGGTGTTGCCAAATCAATCAGGCATGAAACTTTAAGTATTACAAGTTTAAACTCTATATACTCTTCAATAGAAATAAGTTAATTTGATTTACCTCTAAAGTTCATTAGCAAACAGTGCTGCTGGCCGCGGGCGTTGTCAGGCTGTCCGTTACACCAGTTCATATACTGGAAACGAGAACCATCACTCCACAGCCAAAGACGCTCCTAGACAAGAAAACAGAATATTACACAAATTAAACCGGTTTAATCAAATGACATGTTGGGTCTTGTGTAGTAATGATTAAAAATACCTCTTGTGCATCAGAGCCTCCGAGCCATGTCTCCTTAGACTGATAACTCACGGCCCTAATCAGCCTCTGAATCTCTTGGTACTCCTGTATGTTCTGTACTGATGCAAGGTTTGCACCCATGGACTGGCAGTTTTTCTACAGTGGAGATTAACAGACAGAGAGCAGAGTTGAAACAAATAAAAACACCAAGTCAGAAGAAGAAACCAAGAGTGCAAGTCAAGACAAACAAATAAACTCTTTCTAGAAGCAGTAATTTGAAATCATCCTGATTACCTCAGCTTGAGCCCAAGTCATGGGTCTTGGAATGATAGTGGAAACAGCGATCGTGGAACAGAGACCACCTATTGGGACAATCTGCTGACCTCTTGACCAGACGACTCTTTACTGAGAACACGTAATAGAAAAACAGATAAGTCTTCGGTTAAAGTCTTTACCTGATCGACAAGTTTAGATAATTCAAAAAGACAGGATCCCATCACCCCCATTCTTAACCTCTCTACACTGGTTAACCGACAGTTCTAGAGTTGATTTTAAAGGAATAGTTTGACATTTTAATTTGCTTTCTTGCCAAAGTAGTAAGCAGTGCTGTAGTCAAGACCGACTTTGTCAAGTCCAAGACCATGACAAGCCGAGATCTAGTCAAGACCAAGTTCAAAGAGGTTTGAGTTCAAGTCAAGACCGAGTCCACATGAGAGAGACAGAGTCAAGACCAAGACAGAAATAAAAGAATGCTTTTGGCATTGCCAACGAGATGAGTTTTGGTAGCCAGTACACGATTGCAGGTGATTGTCTCTTCCAAATCCTAACAAAATGGATTTTGAACCCTAAACCAATACCCATTTTCTGAACAACATCAATGGTGTTGTTTTGAAGGAGGAAATAAAAATAAAAAAACATATTACTGGATTTGGCCGTCTAAAGGTTATGATATTTTAATGTCATAATGGTGATACTTGGAGAGTTTTCCTGAGTACACAGAATCTTGGACAAAGTGTAAGGCATTTCAATAAAAATCTAATAAAAGAAGACCCACTGACCTGTTTGATCATCCTTGGCCTCGGCTTCTGGAAGAGCTGGACAATTTGACAAAGCAGTTATTGACTTGGGTCATCTCAAGACATGTAAATAAAATACCTCTCAGTTCATTATACATAATACTATCTCTATATAACACTTACCAGCAGCTCTGGTCAGAGCCATCATGGCACAGAGAACTGCAAACGCAGTCAGTATCTTCATGTTGGGAATGATGATGATAACCTTCAATAAACAGACAGAAACATGTGAGTAACATCAAGTTGGGAGCAGACGACTGTCAATGCATTAAAGGAAGTAAGATAAAAGAGTTTGTAACAAACCTGCTGCAGAATGATCTGAAACCTTTAGCTTCTGTCTTCGACAAGAGAAATATCAGATCTTATATAGTTACTTATCTTGTCATCTATTACAAAATAGGAAGGAGACATGTAAACACACACATAGAAACACCTTATCTATGTGTTGATCAGATATACTCAGTTCCCACCATGAACAAACACTATTATGATCAGTTAATGTGTGTAATGTGTAATTCAATTTGTTTTAATGTATACAGCATTACAATGTTCTTGGCACATAACATAGACATAATGGTTTACCTGATTTAGTGAAGTTTAAAATATGTGCCCAAATACACAACATGTCTTGACCAATACATATGACGGTGCATGTTAACTGACAACGGACAAAACTACAGCACTAAATTGGCAAAACAGTCCATAAAATATTAAAATAATTCCACGTACAAAAATGACATCAACATATTAAAACAATCTGTGAAATTAATGATAAGTAGAGACTACACTATGGTTAGTAAACTGTAGCTGCCGAGGCTACAACTACCACTGGTAACAAGCTCCCTGACAGCTTTTTTGAACTGTCTCAATGGACAGACTAAATAAAAAAAATACAATACAAATTGTATTGTATTGATTTAGATTGATATACCTTTTAAAATCCTTTAACAAAGCAATACAAATTAAACTATTAAGTTATTAAGTGTTTTTTATTCTATTACTATTTGCACAAATTTCCCTGTTTTCTAAAAACCTAAATTCATTTTGTTTAGCTGTTACAGGAGATATCTGTCATGTTTCTAAATGACTGTAACATTAATACATGCATCTATGCTGGAGTACTGTCAAATAAAAAACTGGTTGTTTCTCTGCTGCTGTTGTTGCAAAGAAAGCCTTTAAGGATGATTTAGCATTTAGTGAACTTCCAAATCACACTTGGTGAGACTATGATAATTAATGCTGCACTGATAGAACGATAACTCTGATGAAATAATTTCTCAACCTTTCCTTTGAATTCATACTTGTGGGAAATGTACTGTAGCAATGACATATCAGAATAGTTGGTGTTACATACACCAATCAGCCATAACATTATGACCAACTGGGCACCCTGGTGGTCATAATGTTCTTGTTATAATGGCCCGTGTTGGATTGGACCACATGGGCCAACCTTCGTTGCTTTGTACCTATCAAAAGTGGTCCAAGGAAGGAAAAGTGGTGAAGCTGAGACAGGGTCTTGAGGGGCCAAGTCTCATTGATGCACGTGGGGAGCGAAGGCAGGCCTGTGTGGTCCAATCCAACAGCTGAGCTACTGTAGCTCAAACTGCTGAAAAGTTCATGCTGGTTCTGATAGAAAGGTGTCAGAACACACATTGCATCGCTGTTTGTTGGTCTGGGGCTGCATAGTCCCTGCTGACCCCTGTCCACTGCTGAACGCCCCTACAATGGGCATATGACCATCAGAACTGGACCAAGGAGCAATGGAAGAAGTTGGCCTGGTCTGATGAATCATGTTTTCTTTTACATCTTGTGGATGGCTGGGTGCGTGTGTTTCGCTTACCTGGGGAACACATGGCACCAGTAGGCATAATGGTAAGAAGGCAAGCCGGTGGAGGCAGTGTGATGCTTTGGGTGATGTTTGGCTGGGTCCTGCCATCCATTTGGATGTTATTTTCCACTTACCACTTACCTGAGCATTGTTGCAGAGGATGCACATTCTTTCATGGAAAAGTTATTTCCTGATGACAGTGGCCTCTTTCAGCGAAATAATGCTCCGTGCCACAAATCCGAAATGGTTCAGGAATGGTTTGAGGAACACAACAACAAGTTTGAGGTGCTGACTTGGCATCCAAATTTCCCAGATCTCAATCCAATCGAGAATCTGTGGGATGTGCTGGATAAACAAGTTCGATCCATGGATGCCCCACCTCACAGACACAGACACTTGATCTAAAAAACTGGTCCTGGTGGTCCTCTCTTAGTGGAGAGCTTGTCCAACTGCACCAAGAACTTTGTATTCAAGGGGGCTGTTGGAATTCACATGAACTCAGCACTGATCTAGAAAATTGGACTAACTCTAAAGCTACAGGTATGCAAAGTTTTTCCTTACCTATATGAACTTTGATTGGTCTTCTAAGTGACGTTTTCAAAAAAATGGAATCTAACAAAAATGCCTTGATCGAATGAGTAATTGCAGTTTGATGTCCACTGCCATTTTCCAAAGAGAAGAAAGTAGGTTCAACGAGAATAATTTAGAAAGTTTAGTTTTAATGAAGAAAATAATCATCGTTACAATGATACAAAAACACATTAAACTAACAACAGGCTTGTTTTACTCTTTTTAGTGTACAGGAATTCAGGAGGCAGCTTCTAGTGTTTTGATTAGATTTTTTGGTGGCTGTTTAATATATGAACCTACATGCCGGAGTATTATAAAAACACAAAAAGGTAGACCAAGTGTTTGGATAAGGCATCTGGCCTTCAAGGTGTTTTTTAGATCTTGGTCCTCACAGCAAAGATGACACTATGAAAATTATGCGGCAGACTTAGGATAAACCATCTTCAACTTCCTCTCTCTTCAGTCTGCCAATGATAAGAAATATACTGTAACAATGACACATCAGAATTAATATTCAGTTTCATATGATTTTATCTACATGTCAGTTTGGAAACCCAAAACACTGTCTCCTACATGGAAGAACTTTTAAAAAAAAAAAAACAATTGTGTATAATCACACAGATAATCAAATAAAATAAAAAATCTCAAAATGAACCATAGATGTTCACAAATGTAATATTTCATCCATTTGTGATTCTAGTTAACAATTTATTCATGAAGGTGCACAGCTTTGATACATATAAGGCCTATACATTTGATGTTTGACATAAATAATTGAATTAAAGAGGTTGAGTAATTGATAGAAGATTTGTACAATGTTAATAAATATTAGTGGCATTCACCTGAAAGTATGTATTAATAGTGTTGTTAAAGGACCAGTGTGTAGGATTTAGTGGCATCTAGCGGTGAAGTTGCAGATTGCAACTAATAACTAACTATTAATCTACATGCAGTGTGTGGTTTGTCTGTTCTGGGCTACTATAGAAACAATAATTCATACATTCAGTTGATTATACACTAATTAAAATATACCTATGAATATTATATTCCATTTCTGCCAATAGATTCTCCTAAATTGGTCATTATCCTTAAAAAGTGCCTTTTAGACTTTTAACAAATCGTCATAATAAAATGTACATCTTCAGAAAGAAATGTTCTCAACAATATATTTTAGTTAATAGGAAATGTATTTTTATAATAATGAAATTATTATGCACTTTCTTTTCTAAATAAAATCTAACAACAAAGATATCTGGTCAAACTTTCAAACACAGCTATTTGGCCCTTGTTTGTCATTACTGTTTCATGTCATGCTGTGAAACAACACCAATTTGAGCATTTTTTGGGTCAATATGTGCTCCCTAACTTTGTCAACCTCAGATTAACTGTTTACAAAATGACTGGAATTCAAACACAACTTGTTCTAGCGGTTGGTTTGAGTGCCTGAACATAGAAGGAGGGGAACAACACACATGTATCACAAATAACACAAAATATTGTATTACATGTTTGAGAGCAACACTATGTAGAAGTGCCAATATCTCACATTAGATTGCAGCAACAGAAAGCACTGATTTCTGATTGGCCAGCAGGTGTTAAAATCAGTTTCAGCCACTGCAGGTGTATGTGTGTTAATTATTTCACAGCCAAACTGCATTTTGTAGTAACGCACAAGTGTCACAAGGTGGCAGCAGCTAAATGTGAAGACAGTATATGGGAACGGTGTATATCAATGAATTGAATGAAACAACTGTAAATTCTTCACAATAAAAGCCTTTTGGACATGAAGGGAGTCTTTCCACTGAAGTGCTACAGGGTTTTTAATTTGAAACAGAAACAGGAAGTGTTGAGTTTGTATGAACAGCATAATGCAGTAGCAAAGAGTTAACAGGGCAAACTGGAGCAGATCAGAAACAAGGAGGCTTTATACTAAAATATGACCGAATGATAAACCCCTGACAGACAATCTATTGATCAATGTTTCTTTTCATTGGTATTGGTTCTAGGTATTGGTTCTAACTATTCCACACATACAATAATTGCATGCAAACTCTCTCTTTTTAGTCTCTTTCAAACACTCAAAAGTAACAGAAAGATTGGTTACATTGTCAATAAAGGTTGGGGCAGCAGTAGCTCAGTATGTAGGGACTTGGCTTGGGAACCTTTAGGTTGCAGGTTCAAATCCCACAGACCACAATATGGAGTGTGGACTGGTAGCTGGAGAGATGCCAGTTTTACCTCCTGTGCACTGCAGAGGTGCCCTTGAGCAAGGCAACCTAACCCCAAGAAACTGCTCATGGGTGCCGCTAATGTGGCGAGCCCATCACTCCACCATGTCTCTCCCTGTTGCATGTCCACGAGTGCATGAAGTGTGTATTTCAGTCTGTATATATATATATATATATACATATATATGAATACAAAAGAGTGAAAAGAAGAATTTCCCCAATAGGGGATTAAAAAAGTATATATCTTCTTCTTCTAAAAAAGGCTCTAAAAATTGGGCTGCATGTTACTATACGAATAATGTTGAGCTGAGTTGAGTTAAACAAAATGGTGTCTATGTGATGTTTGATGCAACATTGATGGCATATTTTGAGATAGAATTTCAACTAATTACTCAAAAAAGTACATGTGTAGAATATTATTTAATGATGTTAGAGGGTTCTTTGATACCTGTTGATTTAACGCAGACTCAGGGTGTAGCTCACTTGGTAGAGCACGTGCCCCATGTACTAAGGCTGAGTCTTTGCTGCAGCAGCCTTTGTTTGATTAACCTTAGCCACATGTCATCCCCACTCTGTCTCTCCACTTTCCTGTCGTTCTTCACCAACCAAATAGACACAAAAATCCCCCAAATTATCTTTAAACACAGACTCATAGACCAGCTTGTTTGATGCTTTTAATTTTGCAAAAGACAGGAAATACAGTTGCTAAAGCGTACTTTCCATAACACAATCTGCTGTCTGATCTTCTTAAAAACACAAGGCCTAAGAGACAATCCAGCTCCTCCTTTCTCACTTGTCATTTTAAACGGCAATAGAAAAAGAAATTGTAACGGCAATAGAAAAAAAAATTGAGATATGCAAAGAAATATAGAGCCTTCAAGTTATGAAACTGATGACACAAAAAACAGTGTGTTTGTTGTGCTTGACAGGTACTTGATACCTCTCTGGCAGCCCAGGAATCATCAGACTTTCTTGGCGCAGACAGATGGGCGAGTAGTACCACAGTTGATATCATCCCAGCACTTTTCCTCTGTAAATACAAACAATCTCTGAAAGTGCTGTCTGCTAAAACATCTTTGTGGTTCCTGTTTTAAACATTTAGAGGAGACAGATTGAGACAAAATCAAGAAACAGTTTTGTCTCGAACTGTAGTAGCTGTAAAATGTCTCCAGGATTCAGGAACCTGTAGTATTAAGGTAGTGTTTGCTGTTACCATGATAACCACAGGTGTTGCCAAATCAATCAGGCATGAAACTTTAAGTATTACAAGTTTAAACTCTATATACTCTAGTACAAATAAGTTAAGTTGATTTACCTCCATAGTTCATTTGCAAACAGTGCTGCTGGCTGCGGTAGTTGTCAGGCTGTCCGTTACACCAGTTCAGATACTGGAAACGAGAACCATCACTCCACAGCCAAAGACGCTCCTAGACAAGAAAACAGAATATTACACAAATTAAACCGGTTTAATCAAATGACATGTTGGGTTTTGTGTAGTAATGATTAAAAATACCTCTTGTGCATCAGAGCCTCCGAGCCATGCCTCCTTAGACTGATAACTTGCGGCCCTAATCAGCCTCTGAATCTCTTGGTACTCCTGTATGTTCTGTACTGATGCAAGGTTTGCACCCATGGACTGGCAGTTTTTCTACAGTGGAGATTAACAGACAGAGAGCAGAGTTGAAACAAATAAAAACATCAAGTCAGAAGAAGAAACCAAGAGTGCAAGTCAAGACAAACAAATAAACTCTTTCTAGAAGCAGTAATTTGAAATCATCCTGATTACCTCAGCTTGAGCCCAAGTCATGGGTCTTGGAATGTAGTGGAAACAGCGATTGTTGAACAGAGACCACCTATTGGGACAATCTGTTGACCTCTTGACCAGACGACTCTTTACTGAGAACACGTAATAGAAAAACAGATAAGTCTTCGGTTAAAGTCTTTACCTGATCGACAAGTTTAGATAATTGCCCAAAAAGATAATAAACCGCAATTCAAAAAGACAGGATCCCATCACCCCCATTCTTAACCTCTCTACACTAGTTAACCGACAGTTCTAGAGTTGATTTTAAAGGAATAGTTTGACATTTTAATTTGCTTTCTTGCCAAGGTAGTAAGCAGTGCTGTAGTCAAGACCGACTTTGTCAAGTCCAAGACCATGACAAGCCAAGATCTAGTCAAGACCAAGTTCAAAGAGGTTTGAGTTCAAGTCAAGACCGAGTCCACATGAGAGAGACAGAGTCAAGACCGAGACAGAAATAAAAGAATGCTTTTGGCATTGCCGACGAGATGAGTTTTGGTAGCCAGCACACGATTGCAGGTGATTATCTCTTCCAAATCCTAACAAAATGGATTTTGAACCCTAAACCAATACCCATTTTCTGAACAAAAGCACTTCAATCAATGGTGTTGTTTTGAAGGAGGAAATAAAAAAATAAAAAACATATTACTGGACTAGGTCGTCCAAATGCTATGATATTTTAATGTCTATCATAATGGTGATACTTGGAGAGTATTCCTGAGCACACAGAATCTTGGACGAAGTGTAAGGCATTTCAATGAAAATCGAATAAAAGAAGACCCACTGACCTGTTTGATCATCCTTGGCCTTGGCTTCTGGAAGAGCTGGACAGTTTGACATAGCAGTTATTGACTTGGGTCATCTCCAGACATGTAAATGTAATACCTCTCCAGTTCATTATACACAATACCATCTCTATATCACTTACCAACAGCTCTGGTCAGAGCCATCATGGCACAAAGACCTGCAAACGCAGTCAGTATCTTCATGTTGGGAATGATGATGATAACCTTCAATAAACAGACAGAAACATGTGAGTAATATCAAGTAGGTAGCAGGCGACTGTCAATGCATTAAAGGAAGTAAGATAAAAGAGTTTGTAGAAAACCTGCTGCAGAATGATCTTGTCTAAAGCCTGTAGCTTCTGTTTTCGACGAGAGAAAGATCAGATCTTATATAGTTACTTATCTTGTCATCTATTACAAAATAGGAAGGAGACATGCAAACACACACATAGAAACACCTTATCTATGTGTTGATCAGATATACTCAGTTCCCACCATGAACAAACACTATTATGATCAGTTAATGTGTGTAATGTGTAATTCAATTTGATTTAATGTATACAGCATTACTATGTTCTTGGCACATAACATAGACATAATGGTTTACCCGATTTAGCGAAGTTTAAAATATGTGTCCAAATACACAACATGTCTTGACCAATACATATGACGGTGCATGTTAACTGACAACGGACAAAACTACAGCACTAAATCGGCAAAACAGTCCTTAAAATATTAAAATAATTCCACGTACAAAAATGACATCAACATATTAAAACAATCTGTGAAATTAATGATAAGGAGAGACTACACTACTGTTAGTGAACTGTAGCTGCCGAGCCTACAACTACCACTGGTAACAAGCTCCCTGGCAGCTTTTTTGAACTGTCTCAATGGATAGACTAAATTAAAAAAAATACAACAGAAATTGTATTGTATTGATTTAGATTGATATACCTTTTAAAATCCTTTAAAAAAGCAATAAAATTAAAACTATTAAGTTATTAAGTGTTTTTTATTCTATTACTATTTGCACAAATTTCCCTGTTTTCTAAAAACCTAAATTCATTTTGTTTAGCTGTTACAGGAGATATCTGTCATGTTTCTAAATGACTTTAACATTAATACATGCATCTATGCTGGAGTACTGTCAAATAAAAAAACTGGTTGTTTCTCTGCTGCTGTTGTTGCAAAGAAAGTCTTTAAGGATGATTTAGCATTTAGTGAACTTCCAAATCACACTTGGTGAGACTATGATAATTAATGCTGCACTGATAGAACGATAACTCTGATGAAGAATTTCTCAACCTTTCCTTTGAATTCATACTTGTGGGAAATGTACTGTAGCAATGACATCAGAATAGTTGGTGTTACATACACCAATCAGCCATAACATTATGACCAACTGGGCACCCTGGTGGTCATAATGTTCTTGTTATAATGGCCCGTGTTGGATTGGACCACATGGGCCAACCTTCGTTGCTTTGTACCTATCAAAAGTGGTCCAAGGAAGGAAAAGTGGTGAAGCGGAGACAGGGTCTTGAGGGGCCAAGTCTCATTGATGCACGTGGGGAGCGAAGGCAGGCCTGTGTGGTCCAATCCAACAGCTGAGCTACTGAAGCTCAAACTGCTGAAAAAGTTCATGCTGGTTCTGATAGAAAGGTGTCAGAACACACATTGCATCGCTGTTTGTTGGTCTGGGGCTGCATAGTCCCTGCTGACCCTTGTCCCCTGCTGAACACGCCTACAATGGGCATATGACCATCAGAACTGGACCAAGGAGCAATGGAAGAAGTTGGCCTGGTCTGATGAATCATGTTTTCTTTTACATCTTGTGGATGGCTGGGTGCGTGTGTTTCGCTTACCTGGGGAACACATGGCACGAGTAGGCATAATGGGAAGAAGGCAAGCCGGTGGAGGCAGTGTGATGCTTTGGGTGATGTTTGGCTGGGTCCTGCCATCCATGTGGATGTTAATTTTCCACTTACCACTTACCTGAGCATTGTTGCAGAGGATGCACATTCTTTCATGGAAAAGTTATTTCCTGATGACAGTGGCCTCTTTCAGCGAAATGCTCCGTGCCACAAATCAGAAATGGTTCAGGAATGGTTTGAGGAACACAACAACAAGTTTGAGGTGCTGACTTGGCCTCCAAATTTCCCAGATCTCAATCCAATCGAGAATCTGTGGGATGTGCTGGATAAACAAGTCCGATCCATGGATGCCCCACCTCACAGACACAGACACTTGATCTAAAAACTGGTCCTGGTGGTCCTCTCTTAATGGAGAGCTTGTCCAACTGCACCAAGAACTTTGTATTCAAGGGGGCTGTTGGAATTCACATGAACTCAGCACTGATCTAGAAAATTGGACTAACTTTAACGCTACAGGTATGCAAAGTTTTTTCCCTACCTATATGAACTTTGCTTGGTCTTCTAAGTGACGTTTTCAAAAAAATGGAATCTAACAAAAATGCCTTGATCGAATGAGTAATTGCAGTTTGATGTCCACTGCCATTTTCCAAAGAGAAGAAAATAGGTTCAGCGAGAATAATTTAGAAAGTTTAGTTTTAATGAAGAAAATAATCATCGTTACAATGATACAAAAAACACATTAAACTAACAACAGCCTTGTTTTACTCTTTTTAGTGTACAGGAATTCAGGAGGCAGCTTCTAGTGTTTTGATTAGATTTTTGGTGGCTGTTTAATATATGAACCTACATGCTGGAGTATTATAAAAAACACAAAAAGGTAGACCAAGTGTTTGGATAAGGCATCTGGCCTTCAAGGTGTTTTTTAGATCTTGGTCCTCACAGCAAAGATGACACTATGAAAATTATGCGGCAGACTTAGGATAAACCATCTTCAACTTCCTCTCTCTTCAGTCTGCCAATGATAAGAAATATACTGTAACAATGACACATCAGAATTAATATTCAATTTCATATGATTTTATCTACATGTCAGTTTGGAAACCCAAAACACTGTCTCCTACATGGAAGAACTTTTAAAAAAAAAACAAACAATTGTGTTTAATCAGACAGATAATCAAATAAAATAAAAAATCTCAAAATGAACCATAGATGTTCACAAATGTAATATTTCATCCATTTGTGATTCTAGTTAACAATTTATTCATGAAGGTGCACAGCTTTGATACATATAAGGCCTATACATTTGATGTTTGACATAAATAATTGAATTAAAGAGGTTGAGTAATTGATAGAAGATTTGTACAATGTTAATAAATATTAGTGGCATTCACCTGAAAGTATGTATTAATAGTGTTGTTAAAGGACCAGTGTGTAGGATTTAGTGGCATCTAGCGGTGAAGTTGCAGATTGCAACTAATAACTAACTATTAATCTACATGCAGTGTGTGGTTTGTCTGTTCTGGGCTACTATAGAAACAATAATTCATACATTCAGTTGATTATACACTAATTAAAATATACCTATGAATATTATATTCCATTTCTGCCAATAGATTCTCCTAAATTGGTCATTATCCTTAAAAAGTGCCTTTTAGACTTTTAACAAATCGTCATAATAAAATGTACATCTTCAGAAAGAAATGTTCTCAACAATATATTTTAGTTAATAGGAAATGTATTTTTATAATAATGAAATTATTATGCACTTTCTTTTCTAAATAAAATCTATCAACAAAGATATCTGGTCAAACTTTCAAACACAGCTATTTGGCCCTTGTTTGTCATTACTGTTTCATGTCATGCTGTGAAACAACACCAATTTGAGCATTTTTTGGGTCAATATGTGCTCCCTAACTTTGTCAACCTCAGATTAACTGTTTACAAAATGACTGGAATTCAAACACAACTTGTTCTAGCGGTTGGTTTGAGTGCCTGAACATAGAAGGAGGGGAACAACACACATGTATCACAAATAACACAAAATATTGTATTACATGTTTGAGAGCAACACTATGTAGAAGTGCCAATATCTCACATTAGATTGCAGCAACAGAAAGCACTGATTTCTGATTGGCCAGCAGGTGTTAAAATCAGTTTCAGCCACTGCAGGTGTATGTGTGTTAATTATTTCACAGCCAAACTGCATTTTGTAGTAACGCACAAGTGTCACAAGGTGGCAGCAGCTAAATGTGAAGACAGTATATGGGAACGGTGTATATCAATGAATTGAATGAAACAACTGTAAATTCTTCACAATAAAAGCCTTTTTTGGACATGAAGGGAGTCTTTCCACTGAAGTGCTACAGGGTTTTTAATTTGAAAGGGATACAGGAAGTGTTGAGTTTGTATGAACAGCATAATGCAGTAGCAAAGAGTTAACAGGGCAAACTGGAGCAGGTCAGAAACAAGGAGGCTTTATACTAAAATATGACCGAACGATAAACCCCTGACAGACAATCTATTGATCAATGTTTCTTTTCATTGGTATTGGTTCTAGGTATTGGTTCTAACTATTCCACACATACAATAATTGCATGCAAACTCTCTCTTTTTAGTCTCTCTCAAACACTCAAAAGTAACAGAAAGATTGGTTACATTGTCAATAAAGGTTGGGGCAGCAGTAGCTCAGTATGTAGGGACTTGGCTTGGGAACCTTTAGGTTGCAGGTTCAAATCCCACAGACCACAATATGGAGTGTGGACTGGTAGCTGGAGAGATGCCAGTTTTACCTCCTGTGCACTGCAGAGGTGCCCTTGAGCAAGGCAACCTAACCCCAAGAAACTGCTCATGGGTGCCGCTAATGTGGCGAGCCCATCACTCCACCATGTCTCTCCCTGTTGCATGTCCAAATGAATATTTTATTTTTTTTTTTTATTTTTTTATTAAATAAATAAAAAAAAAAAAAAAAAAAAAAAAAAAAAATAATAATTAAAAATTAATTAATAAATTTTTATTTTTTAAAAAAATTCTAAAAAATTTGAAATGTTTGTTATTAAAGTAAAAATTTGAATAAGGTTAACCTGGTTATTTTTGTTATATTTTATATAGTTTTTTTGGAATATAATTAAAAAAAATTTAAAAAAATAAATAAAAAAAAAAATTTTTAATTA
The DNA here is from genome assembly GCF_905237075.1 of Dicentrarchus labrax. Taxonomy (NCBI): domain Eukaryota; kingdom Metazoa; phylum Chordata; class Actinopteri; family Moronidae; genus Dicentrarchus; species Dicentrarchus labrax. Next base: position 45,742 of record NW_026136705.1, on the reverse strand, counting down.
TTTTTGGAGGGTGGTGGGTTTTTTTTTTTTTTTTTATAAAAAAAAAAGGGGGTGGGTGTTTTGGTAGGGGGGGGGGCCCCCTTTATTAAGGTGGAGTTTTTGCTGCAGCAGCCTTTGTTTGATTAACCTTTGCCACATGTCATCCCCCCTCTGTCTCTCCCCTTTCCTGTCGTTCTTCACCAACCAAATAGACACAAAAATCCCCCAAATTATCTTTAAACACAGACTCATAGACCAGCTTGTTTGATGCTTTTAATTTTGCAAAAGACAGGAAATACAGTTGCTAAAGCGTACTTTCCATAACACAATCTGCTGTCTGATCTTCTTAAAAACACAAGGCCTAAGAGACAATCCAGCTCCTCCTTTCTCACTTGTCATTTTAAACGGCAATAGAAAAAGAAATTGTAACGGCAATAGAAAAAAAATTGAGATATGCAAAGAAATATAGAGCCTTCAAGTTATGAAACTGATGACACAAAAAACAGTGTGTTTGTTGTGCTTGACAGGTACTTGATACCTCTCTGGCAGCCCAGGAATCATCAGACTTTCTTGGCGCAGACAGATGGGCGAGTAGTACCACAGTTGATATCATCCCAGCACTTTTCCTCTGTAAATACAAACAATCTCTGAAAGTGCTGTCTGCTAAAACATCTTTGTGGTTCCTGTTTTAAACATTTAGAGGAGACAGATTGAGACAAAATCAAGAAACAGTTTTGTCTCGAACTGTAGTAGCTGTAAAATGTCTCCAGGATTCAGGAACCTGTAGTATTAAGGTAGTGTTTGCTGTTACCATGATAACCACAGGTGTTGCCAAATCAATCAGGCATGAAACTTTAAGTATTACAAGTTTAAACTCTATATACTCTAGTAGAAATAAGTTAATTTGATTTACCTCCATAGTTCATTTGCAAACAGTGCTGCTGGCTGCGGTAGTTGTCAGGCTGTCCGTTACACCAGTTCAGATACTGGAAACGAGAACCATCACTCCACAGCCAAAGACGCTCCTAGACAAGAAAACAGAATATTACACAAATTAAACCGGTTTAATCAAATGACATGTTGGGTTTTGTGTAGTAATGATTAAAAATACCTCTTGTGCATCAGAGCCTCCGAGCCATGCCTCCTTAGACTGATAACTTGCGGCCCTAATCAGCCTCTGAATCTCTTGGTACTCCTGTATGTTCTGTACTGATGCAAGGTTTGCACCCATGGACTGGCAGTTTTTCTACAGTGGAGATTAACAGACAGAGAGCAGAGTTGAAACAAATAAAAACATCAAGTCAGAAGAAGAAACCAAGAGTGCAAGTCAAGACAAACAAATAAACTCTTTCTAGAAGCAGTAATTTGAAATCATCCTGATTACCTCAGCTTGAGCCCAAGTCATGGGTCTTGGAATGTAGTGGAAACAGCGATTGTTGAACAGAGACCACCTATTGGGACAATCTGTTGACCTCTTGACCAGACGACTCTTTTTCTGAGAACACGTAATAGAAAAACAGATAAGTCTTCGGTTAAAGTCTTTACCTGATCGACAAGTTTAGATAATTGCCCAAAAGATAATAAACCGCAATTCAAAAAGACAGGATCCCATCGCCCCCATTCTTAACCTCTCTACACTGGTTAACCGACAGTTCTAGAGTTGATTTTAAAGGAATAGTTTGACATTTTAATTTGCTTTCTTGCCAAGGTAGTAAGCAGTGCTGTAGTCAAGACCGACTTTGTCAAGTCCAAGACCATGACAAGCCAAGATCTAGTCAAGACCAAGTTCAAAGAGGTTTGAGTTCAAGTCAAGACCGAGTCCACATGAGAGAGACAGAGTCAAGACCGAGACAGAAATAAAAGAATGCTTTTGGCATTGCCGACGAGATGAGTTTTGGTAGCCAGCACACGATTGCAGGTGATTATCTCTTCCAAATCCTAACAAAATGGATTTTGAACCCTAAACCAATACCCATTTTCTGAACAAAAGCACTTCAATCAATGGTGTTGTTTTGAAGGAGGAAATAAAAAAATAAAAAACATATTACTGGACTAGGTCGTCCAAATGCTATGATATTTTAATGTCTATCATAATGGTAATACTTGGAGAGTATTCCTGAGCACACAGAATCTTGGACGAAGTGTAAGGCATTTCAATGAAAATCGAATAAAAGAAGACCCACTGACCTGTTTGATCATCCTTGGCCTTGGCTTCTGGAAGAGCTGGACAGTTTGACATAGCAGTTATTGACTTGGGTCATCTCCAGACATGTAAATGTAATACCTCTCAGTTCATTATACACAATACCATCTCTATATCACTTACCAACAGCTCTGGTCAGAGCCATCATGGCACAAAGAACTGCAAACGCAGTCAGTATCTTCATGTTGGGAATGATGATGATAACCTTCAATAAACAGACAGAAACATGTGAGTAATATGAAGTAGGTAGCAGGCGACTGTCAATGCATTAAAGGAAGTAAGATAAAAGAATTTGTAGAAAACCTGCTGCAGAATGATCTTGTCTAAAGCCTGTAGCTTCTGTTTTCGACGAGAGAAAGATCAGATCTTATATAGTTACTTATCTTGTCATCTATTACAAAATAGGAAGGAGACATGCAAACACACACATAGAAACACCTTATCTATGTGTTGATCAGATATACTCAGTTCCCACCATGAACAAACACTATTATGATCAGTTAATGTGTGTAATGTGTAATTCAATTTGATTTAATGTATACAGCATTACTATGTTCTTGGCACATAACATAGACATAATGGTTTACCCGATTTAGCGAAGTTTAAAATATGTGTCCAAATACACAACATGTCTTGACCAATACATATGACGGTGCATGTTAACTGACAACGGACAAAACTACAGCACTAAATCGGCAAAACAGTCCTTAAAATATTAAAATAATTCCACGTACAAAAATGACATCAACATATTAAAACAATCTGTGAAATTAATGATAAGGAGAGACTACACTACTGTTAGTGAACTGTAGCTGCCGAGCCTACAACTACCACTGGTAACAAGCTCCCTGGCAGCTTTTTTGAACTGTCTCAATGGATAGACTAAATTAAAAAAATACAACAGAAATTGTATTGTATTGATTTAGATTGATATACCTTTTAAAATCCTTTAAAAAAGCAATAAAATTAAAACTATTAAGTTATTAAGTGTTTTTTATTCTATTACTATTTGCACAAATTTCCCTGTTTTCTAAAAACCTAAATTCATTTTGTTTAGCTGTTACAGGAGATATCTGTCATGTTTCTAAATGACTGTAACATTAATACATGCATCTATGCTGGAGTACTGTCAAATAAAAAACTGGTTGTTTCTCTGCTGCTGTTGTTGCAAAGAAAGCCTTTAAGGATGATTTAGCATTTAGTGAACTTCCAAATCACACTTGGTGAGACTATGATAATTAATGCTGCACTGATAGAACGATAACTCTGATGAAATAATTTCTCAACCTTTCGTTTGAATTCATACTCGTGGGAAATGTACTGTAGCAATGACATATCAGAATAGTTGGTGTTACATACACCAATCAGCCATAACATTATGACCAACTGGGCACCCTGGTGGTCATAATGTTCTTGTTATAATGGCCCGTGTTGGATTGGACCACATGGGCCAACCTTCGTTGCTTTGTACCTATCAAAAGTGGTCCAAGGAAGGAAAAGTGGTGAAGCGGAGACAGGGTCTTGAGGGGCCAAGTCTCATTGATGCACGTGGGGAGCGAAGGCAGGCCTGTGTGGTCCAATCCAACAGCTGAGCTACTGTAGCTCAAACTGCTGAAAAAGTTCATGCTGGTTCTGATAGAAAGGTGTCAGAACACACATTGCATCGCTGTTTGTTGGTCTGGGGCTGCATAGTCCCTGCTGACCCCTGTCCACTGCTGAACGCCCCTACAATGGGCATATGACCATCAGAACTGGACCAAGGAGCAATGGAAGAAGTTGGCCTGGTCTGATGAATCATGTTTTCTTTTACATCTTGTGGATGGCTGGGTGCGTGTGTTTCGCTTACCTGGGGAACACATGGCACCAGTAGGCATAATGGGAAGAAGGCAAGCCGGTGGAGGCAGTGTGATGCTTTGGGTGATGTTTGGCTGGGTCCTGCCATCCATTTGGATGTTAATTTTCCACTTACCACTTACCTGAGCATTGTTGCAGAGGATGCACATTCTTTCATGGAAAAGTTATTTCCTGATGACAGTGGCCTCTTTCAGCGAAATAATGCTCCGTGCCACAAATCAGAAATGGTTCAGGAATGGTTTGAGGAACACAACAACAAGTTTGAGGTGCTGACTTGGCATCCAAATTTCCCAGATCTCAATCCAATCGAGAATCTGTGGGATGTGCTGGATAAACAAGTTCGATCCATGGATGCCCCACCTCACAGACACAGACACTTGATCTAAAAACTGGTCCTGGTGGTCCTCTCTTAGTGGAGAGCTTGTCCAACTGCACCAAGAACTTTGTATTCCAGGGGGCTGTTGGAATTCACATGAACTCAGCACTGATCTAGAACATTGGACTAACTTTAACGCTACAGGTATGCAAAGTTTTTTCCTTACCTATATGAACTTTGCTTGGTCTTCTAAGTGACGTTTTCAAAAAAATGGAATCTAACAAAAATGCCTTGATCGAATGAGTAATTGCAGTTTGATGTCCACTGCCATTTTCCAAAGAGAAGAAAGTAGGTTCAACGAGAATAATTTAGAAAGTTTAGTTTTAATGAAGAAAATAATCATCGTTACAATGATACAAAAACACATTAAACTAACAACAGCCTTGTTTTACTCTTTTTAGTGTACAGGAATTCAGGAGGCAGCTTCTAGTGTTTTGATTAGATTTTTGGTGGCTGTTTAATATATGAACCTACATGCTGGAGTATTATAAAAAACACAAAAAGGTAGACCAAGTGTTTGGATAAGGCATCTGGCCTTCAAGGTGTTTTTTAGATCTTGGTCCTCACAGCAAAGATGACACTATGAAAATTATGCGGCAGACTTAGGATAAACCATCTTCAACTTCCTCTCTCTTCAGTCTGCCAATGATAAGAAATATACTGTAACAATGACACATCAGAATTAATATTCAGTTTCATATGATTTTATCTACATGTCAGTTTGGAAATCCAAAACACTGTCTCCTACATGGAAGAACTTTTTAAAAAAAAAAACAATTGTGTATAATCACACAGATAATCAAATAAAATAAAAAATCTCAAAATGAACCATAGATGTTCACAAATGTAATATTTCATCCATTTGTGATTCTAGTTAACAATTTATTCATGAAGGTGCACGGCTTTGATACATATAAGGCCTATAAATTTGATGTTTGACATAAATAATTGAATTAAAGAGGTTGAGTAATTGATAGAAGATTTGTACAATGTTAATAAATATTAGTGGCATTCACCTGAAAGTATGTATTAATAGTGTTGTTAAAGGACCAGTGTGTAGGATTTAGTGGCATCTAGCGGTGAAGTTGCAGATTGCAACTAATAACTAACTATTAATCTACATGCAGTGTGTGGTTTGTCTGTTCTGGGCTACTATAGAAACAATAATTCATACATTCAGTTGATTATACACTAATTAAAATATACCTATGAATATTATATTCCATTTCTGCCAATAGATTCTCCTAAATTGGTCATTATCCTTAAAAAGTGCCTTTTAGACTTTTAACAAATCGTCATAATAAAATGTACATCTTCAGAAAGAAATTTTCTCAACAATATATTTTAGTTAATAGGAAATGTATTTTTATAATAATGAAATTATTATGCACTTTCTTTTCTAAATAAAATCTAACAACAAAGATATCTGGTCAAACTTTCAAACACAGCTATTTGGCCCTTGTTTGTCATTACTGTTTCATGTCATGCTGTGAAACAACACCAATTTGAGCATTTTTTGGGTCAATATGTGCTCCCTAACTTTGTCAACCTCAGATTAACTGTTTACAAAATGACTGGAATTCAAACACAACTGGTTCTAGCAGTTGGTTTGAGTGCCTGAACATAGAAGGAGGGGAACAACACACATGTATCACAAATAACACAAAATATTGTATTACATGTTTGAGAGCAACACTATGTAGAAGTGCCAATATCTCACATTAGATTGCAGCAACAGAAAGCACTGATTTCTGATTGGCCAGCAGGTGTTAAAATCAGTTTCAGCCACTGCAGGTGTATGTGTGTTAATTATTTCACAGCCAAACTGCATTTTGTAGTAACGCACAAGTGTCACAAGGTGGCAGCAGCTAAATGTGAAGACAGTATATGGGAACGGTGTATATCAATGAATTGAATGAAACAACTGTAAATTCTTCACAATAAAAGCCTTTTTTGGACATGAAGGGAGTCTTTCCACTGAAGTGCTACAGGGTTTTTAATTTGAAACAGAAACAGGAAGTGTTGAGTTTGTATGAACAGCATAATGCAGTAGCAAAGAGTTAACAGGGCAAACTGGAGCAGATCAGAAACAAGGAGGCTTTATACTAAAATATGACCGAACGATAAACCCCTGACAGACAATCTATTGATCAATGTTTCTTTTCATTGGTATTGGTTCTAGGTATTGGTTCTAACTATTCCACACATACAATAATTGCATGCAAACTCTCTCTTTTTAGTCTCTTTCAAACACTCAAAAGTAACAGAAAGATTGGTTACATTGTCAATAAAGGTTGGGGCAGCAGTAGCTCAGTATGTAGGGACTTGGCTTGGGAACCTTTAGGTTGCAGGTTCAAATCCCACAGACCACAATATGGAGTGTGGACTGGTAGCTGGAGAGATGCCAGTTTTACCTCCTGTGCACTGCAGAGGTGCCCTTGAGCAAGGCAACCTAACCCCAAGAAACTGCTCATGGGTGCCGCTAATGTGGCGAGCCCATCACTCCACCATGTCTCTCCCTGTTGCATGTCCACGAGTGCATGAAGTGTGTATTTCAGTCTGTATATATATATATATATATATATATATATATATATACACATATATATGAATACAAAAGAGTGAAAAGAAGAATTTCCCCAATAGGGGATTAATAAAGTATATATCTTCTTCTTCTAAAAAAGGCTCTAAAAATTGGGCTGCATGTTACTATACGAATAATGTTGAGCTGAGTTGAGTTAAACAAAATGGTGTCTATGTGATGTTTGATGCAACATTGATGGCATATTTTGAGATAGAATTTCAACTAATTACTCAAAAAAGTACATGTGTAGAATATTATTTAATGATGTTAGAGGGTTCTTTGATACCTGTTGATTTAACACAGACTCAGGGTGTAGCTCACTTGGTAGAGCACGTGCCCCATGTACTAAGGCTGAGTCTTTGCTGCAGCAGCCTTTGTTTGATTAACCTTAGCCACATGTCATCCCCACTCTGTCTCTCCACTTTCCTGTCGTTCTTCACCAACCAAATAGACACAAAAATCCCCCAAATTATCTTTAAACACAGACTCATAGACCAGCTTGTTTGATGCTTTTAATTTTGCAAAAGACAGGAAATACAGTTGCTAAAGCGTACTTTCCATAACACAATCTGCTGTCTGATCTTCTTAAAAACCCAAGGCCTAAGAGACAATCCAGCTCCTCCTTTCTCACTTGTCATTTTAAACGGCAATAGAAAAAGAAATTGTAACGGCAATAGAAAAAAAAATTGAGATATGCAAAGAAATATAGAGCCTTCAAGTTATGAAACTGATGACACAAAAAACAGTGTGTTTGTTGTGCTTGACAGGTACTTGATACCTCTCTGGCAGCCCAGGAATCATCAGACTTTCTTGGCGCAGACAGATGGGCGAGTAGTACCACAGTTGATATCATCCCAGCACTTTTCCCCTGTAAATACAAACAATCTCTGAAAGTGCTGTCTGCTAAAACATCTTTGTGGTTCCTGTTTTAAACATTTAGAGGAGACAGATTGAGACAAAATCAAGAAACAGTTTTGTCTCGAACTGTAGTAGCTGTAAAATGTCTCCAGGATTCAGGAACCTGTAGTATTAAGGTAGTGTTTGCTGTTACCATGATAACCACAGGTGTTGCCAAATCAATCAGGCATGAAACTTTAAGTATTACAAGTTTAAACTCTATATACTCTAGTACAAATAAGTTAAGTTGATTTACCTCCATAGTTCATTTGCAAACAGTGCTGCTGGCTGCGGCCGTTGTCAGGCTGTCCGTTACACCAGTTCAGATACTGGAAACGAGAACCATCACTCCACAGCCAAAGACGCTCCTAGACAAGAAAACAGAATATTACACAAATTAAACCGGTTTAATCAAATGACATGTTGGGTTTTGTGTAGTAATGATTAAAAATACCTCTTGTGCATCAGAGCCTCCGAGCCATGCCTCCTTAGACTGATAACTTGCGGCCCTAATCAGCCTCTGAATCTCTTGGTACTCCTGTATGTTCTGTACTGATGCAAGGTTTGCACCCATGGACTGGCAGTTTTTCTACAGTGGAGATTAACAGACAGAGAGCAGAGTTGAAACAAATAAAAACATCAAGTCAGAAGAAGAAACCAAGAGTGCAAGTCAAGACAAACAAATAAACTCTTTCTAGAAGCAGTAATTTGAAATCATCCTGATTACCTCAGCTTGAGCCCAAGTCATGGGTCTTGGAATGTAGTGGAAACAGCGATTGTTGAACAGAGACCACCTATTGGGACAATCTGTTGACCTCTTGACCAGACGACTCTTTACTGAGAACACGTAATAGAAAAACAGATAAGTCTTCGGTTAAAGTCTTTACCTGATCGACAAGTTTAGATAATTGCCCAAAAGATAATAAACCGCAATTCAAAAAGACAGGATCCCATCACCCCCATTCTTAACCTCTCTACACTGGTTAACCGACAGTTCTAGAGTTGATTTTAAAGGAATAGTTTGACATTTTAATTTGCTTTCTTGCCAAGGTAGTAAGCAGTGCTGTAGTCAAGACCGACTTTGTCAAGTCCAAGACCATGACAAGCCAAGATCTAGTCAAGACCAAGTTCAAAGAGGTTTGAGTTCAAGTCAAGACCGAGTCCACATGAGAGAGACAGAGTCAAGACCGAGACAGAAATAAAAGAATGCTTTTGGCATTGCCGACGAGATGAGTTTTGGTAGCCAGCACACGATTGCAGGTGATTATCTCTTCCAAATCCTAACAAAATGGATTTTGAACCCTAAACCAATACCCATTTTCTGAACAAAAGCACTTCAATCAATGGTGTTGTTTTGAAGGAGGAAATAAAAAAATAAAAAACATATTACTGGACTAGGTCGTCCAAATGCTATGATATTTTAATGTCTATCATAATGGTGATACTTGGAGAGTATTCCTGAGCACACAGAATCTTGGACGAAGTGTAAGGCATTTCAATGAAAATCGAATAAAAGAAGACCCACTGACCTGTTTGATCATCCTTGGCCTTGGCTTCTGGAAGAGCTGGACAGTTTGACATAGCAGTTATTGACTTGGGTCATCTCCAGACATGTAAATGTAATACCTCTCAGTTCATTATACACAATACCATCTCTATATCACTTACCAACAGCTCTGGTCAGAGCCATCATGGCACAAAGAACTGCAAACGCAGTCAGTATCTTCATGTTGGGAATGATGATGATAACCTTCAATAAACAGACAGAAACATGTGAGTAATATCAAGTAGGTAGCAGGCGACTGTCAATGCATTAAAGGAAGTAAGATAAAAGAGTTTGTAGAAAACCTGCTGCAGAATGATCTTGTCTAAAGCCTGTAGCTTCTGTTTTCGACGAGAGAAAGATCAGATCTTATATAGTTACTTATCTTGTCATCTATTACAAAATAGGAAGGAGACATGCAAACACACACATAGAAACACCTTATCTATGTGTTGATCAGATATACTCAGTTCCCACCATGAACAAACACTATTATGATCAGTTAATGTGTGTAATGTGTAATTCAATTTGATTTAATGTATACAGCATTACTATGTTCTTGGCACATAACATAGACATAATGGTTTACCCGATTTAGCGAAGTTTAAAATATGTGTCCAAATACACAACATGTCTTGACCAATACATATGACGGTGCATGTTAACTGACAACGGACAAAACTACAGCACTAAATCGGCAAAACAGTCCTTAAAATATTAAAATAATTCCACGTACAAAAATGACATCAACATATTAAAACAATCTGTGAAATTAATGATAAGGAGAGACTACACTACTGTTAGTGAACTGTAGCTGCCGAGCCTACAACTACCACTGGTAACAAGCTCCCTGGCAGCTTTTTTGAACTGTCTCAATGGATAGACTAAATTAAAAAAAATACAACAGAAATTGTATTGTATTGATTTAGATTGATATACCTTTTAAAATCCTTTAAAAAAGCAATAAAATTAAAACTATTAAGTTATTAAGTGTTTTTTATTCTATTACTATTTGCACAAATTTCCCTGTTTTCTAAAAACCTAAATTCATTTTGTTTAGCTGTTACAGGAGATATCTGTCATGTTTCTAAATGACTGTAACATTAATACATGCATCTATGCTGGAGTACTGTCAAATAAAAAACTGGTTGTTTCTCTGCTGCTGTTGTTGCAAAGAAAGTCTTTAAGGATGATTTAGCATTTAGTGAACTTCCAAATCACACTTGGTGAGACTATGATAATTAATGCTGCACTGATAGAACGATAACTCTGATGAAGAATTTCTTAACCTTTCCTTTGAATTCATACTTGTGGGAAATGTACTGTAGCAATGACATCAGAATAGTTGGTGTTACATACACCAATCAGCCATAACATTATGACCAACTGGGCACCCTGGTGGTCATAATGTTCTTGTTATAATGGCCCGTGTTGGATTGGACCACATGGGCCAACCTTCGTTGCTTTGTACCTATCAAAAGTGGTCCAAGGAAGGAAAAGTGGTGAAGCTGAGACAGGGTCTTGAGGGGCCAAGTCTCATTGATGCACGTGGGGAGCGAAGGCAGGCCTGTGTGGTCCAATCCAACAGCTGAGCTACTGTAGCTCAAACTGCTGAAAAAGTTCATGCTGGTTCTGATAGAAAGGTGTCAGAACACACATTGCATCGCTGTTTGTTGGTCTGGGGCTGCATAGTCCCTGCTGACCCCTGTCCACTGCTGAACGCCCCTACAATGGGCATATGACCATCAGAACTGGACCAAGGAGCAATGGAAGAAGTTGGCCTGGTCTGATGAATCATGTTTTCTTTTACATCTTGTGGATGGCTGGGTGCGTGTGTTTCGCTGACCTGGGGAACACATGGCACCAGTAGGCATAATGGGAAGAAGGCAAGCCGGTGGAGGCAGTGTGATGCTTTGGGTGATGTTTGGCTGGGTCCTGCCATCCATTTGAATGTTAATTTTCCACTTACCACTTACCTGAGCATTGTTGCAGAGGATGCACATTCTTTCATGGAAAAGTTATTTCCTGATGACAGTGGCCTCTTTCAGCGAAATAATGCTCCGTGCCACAAATCAGAAATGGTTCAGGAATGGTTTGAGGAACACAACAACAAGTTTGAGGTGCTGACTTGGCATCCAAATTTCCCAGATCTCAATCCAATCGAGAATCTGTGGGATGTGCTGGATAAACAAGTTCGATCCATGGATGCCCCACCTCACAGACACAGACACTTGATCTAAAAACTGGTCCTGGTGGTCCTCTCTTAGTGGAGAGCTTGTCCAACTGCACCAAGAACTTTGTATTCAAGGGGGCTGTTGGAATTCACATGAACTCAGCACTGATCTAGAAAATTGGACTAACTCTAAAGCTACAGGTATGCAAAGTTTTTTCCTTACCTATATGAACTTTGCTTGGTCTTCTAAGTGACGTTTTCAAAAAAATGGAATCTAACAAAAATGCCTTGATCGAATGAGTAATTGCAGTTTGATGTCCACTGCCATTTTCCAAAGAGAAGAAAGTAGGTTCAACGAGAATAATTTAGAAAGTTTAGTTTTAATGAAGAAAATAATCATCGTTACAATGATACAAAAACACATTAAACTAACAGCAGCCTTGTTTTACTCTTTTTAGTGTACAGGAATTCAGGAGGCAGCTTCTAGTGTTTTGATTAGATTTTTGGTGGCTGTTTAATATATGAACCTACATGCTGGAGTATTATAAAAAACACAAAAAGGTAGACCAAGTGTTTGGATAAGGCATCTGGCCTTCAAGGTGTTTTTTAGATCTTGAGCCTCACAGCAAAGATGACACTATGAAAATTATGCGGCAGACTTAGGATAAACCATCTTCAACTTCCTCTCTCTTCAGTCTGCCAATGATAAGAAATATACTGTAACAATGACACATCAGAATTAATATTCAGTTTCATATGATTGTATCTACATGTCAGTTTGGAAACCCAAAACACTGTCTCCTACATGGAAGGACTTTTTTTTAAAAACAATTGTGTATAATCACACAGATAATCAAATAAAATAAAAAATCTCAAAATGAACCATAGATGTTCACAAATGTAATATTTCATCCATTTGTGATTCTAGTTAACAATTTATTCATGAAGGTGCACAGCTTTGATACATATAAGGCCTATACATTTGATGTTTGACATAAATAATTGAATTAAAGAGGTTGAGTAATTGATAGAAGATTTGTACAATGTTAATAAATATTAGTGGCATTCACCTGAAAGTATGTATTAATAGTGTTGTTAAAGGACCAGTGTGTAGGATTTAGTGGCATCTAGCGGTAAAGTTGCAGATTGCAACTAATAACTAACTATTAATCTACATGCAGTGTGTGGTTTGTCTGTTCTGGGCTACTATAGAAACAATAATTCATACATTCAGTTGATTATACACTAATTAAAATATACCTATGAATTTTATATTCCATTTCTGCCAATAGATTCTCCTAAATTGGTCATTATCCTTAAAAAGTGCCTTTTAGACTTTTAACAAATCGTCATAATAAAATGTACATCTTCAGAAAGAAATGTTCTCAACAATATATTTTAGTTAATAGGAAATGTATTTTTATAATAATGAAATTATTATGCACTTTCTTTTCTAAATAAAATCTAACAACAAAGATATCTGGTCAAACTTTCAAACACAGCTATTTGGCCCTTGTTTGTCATTACTGTTTCATGTCATGCTGTGAAACAACACCAATTTGAGCATTTTTTGGGTCAATATGTGCTCCCTAACTTTGTCAACCTCAGATTAACTGTTTACAAAATGACTGGAATTCAAACACAACTTGTTCTAGCGGTTGGTTTGAGTGCCTGAACATAGAAGGAGGGGAACAACACACATGTATCACAAATAACACAAAATATTGTATTACATGTTTGAGAGCAACACTATGTAGAAGTGCCAATATCTCACATTAGATTGCAGCAACAGAAAGCACTGATTTCTGATTGGCCAGCAGGTGTTAAAATCAGTTTCAGCCACTGCAGGTGTATGTGTGTTAATTATTTCACAGCCAAACTGCATTTTGTAGTAACGCACAAGTGTCACAAGGTGGCAGCAGCTAAATGTGAAGACAGTATATGGGAACGGTGTATATCAATGAATTGAATGAAACAACTGTAAATTCTTCACAATAAAAGCCTTTTTTGGACATGAAGGGAGTCTTTCCACTGAAGTGCTACAGGGTTTTTAATTTGAAACAGAAACAGGAAGTGTTGAGTTGTATGAACAGCATAATGCAGTAGCAAAGAGTTAACAGGGCAAACTGGAGCAGATCAGAAACAAGGAGGCTTTATACTAAAATATGACCGAACGATAAACCCCTGACAGACAATCTATTGATCAATGTTTCTTTTCATTGGTATTGGTTCTAGGTATTGGTTCTAACTATTCCACACATACAATAATTGCATGCAAACTCTCTCTTTTTAGTCTCTTTCAAACACTCAAAAGTAACAGAAAGATTGGTTACATTGTCAATAAAGGTTGGGGCAGCAGTATCTCAGTATGTAGGGACTTGGCTTGGGAACCTTTAGGTTGCAGGTTCAAATCCCACAGACCACAATATGGAGTGTGGACTGGTAGCTGGAGAGATGCCAGTTTTACCTCCTGTGCACTGCAGAGGTGCCCTTGAGCAAGGCAACCTAACCCCAAGAAACTGCTCATGGGTGCCGCTAATGTGGCGAGCCCATCACTCCACCATGTCTCTCCCTGTTGCATGTCCACGAGTGCATGAAGTGTGTATTTCAGTCTGTATATATATATATATATGAATACAAAAGAGTGAAAAGAAGAATTTCCCCAATAGGGGATTAATAAAGTATATATCTTCTTCTTCTAAAAAGGCTCTAAAAATTGGGCTGCATGTTACTATACGAATAATGTTGAGCTGAGTTGAGTTAAACAAAATGGTGTCTATGTGATGTTTGATGCAACATTGATGGCATATTTTGAGATAGAATTTCAACTAATTACTCAAAAAAGTACATGTGTAGAATATTATTTAATGATGTTAGAGGGTTCTTTGATACCTGTTGATTTAACACAGACTCAGGGTGTAGCTCACTTGGTAGAGCACGTGCCCCATGTACTAAGGCTGAGTCTTTGCTGCAGCAGCCTTTGTTTGATTAACCTTTGCCACATGTCATCCCCACTCTGTCTCTCCACTTTCCTGTCGTTCTTCACCAACCAAATAGACACAAAAATCCCCCAAATTATCTTTAAACACAGACTCATAGACCAGCTTGTTTGATGCTTTTAATTTTGCAAAAGACAGGAAATACAGTTGCTAAAGCGTACTTTCCATAACACATTCTGCTGTCTGATCTTCTTAAAAACACAAGGCCTAAGAGACAATCCAGCTCCTCCTTTCTCACTTGTCATTTTAAACGGCAATAGAAAAAAAATTGTAATGGCAATAGAAAAAAAATTGAGATATGCAAAGAAATATAGAGCCTTCAAGTTATGAAACTGATGACACTGATGTTGTGCTCGACAGGTACTTGATACCTCTCTGGCAGCCCAGGAATCATCAGACTTTCTTGGCGCAGACAGATGGGCGAGTAGTACCACAGTTGATATCATCCCAGCACTTTTCCCCTGTAAATACAAACAATCTCTGAAAGTGCTGTCTGCTAAAACATCTTTGTGGTTCCTGTTTTAAACATTTAGAGGAGACAGATTGAGACAAAATCAAGAAACAGTTTTGTCTCGAACTGTAGTAGCTGTAAAATGTCTCCAGGATTCAGGAACCTGTAGTATTAAGGTAGTGTTTGCTGTTACCATGATAACCACAGGTGTTGCCAAATCAATCAGGCATGAAACTTTAAGTATTACAAGTTTAAACTCTATATACTCTAGTACAAATAAGTTAAGTTGATTTACCTCCATAGTTCATTTGCAAACAGTGCTGCTGGCTGCGGCCGTTGTCAGGCTGTCCGTTACACCAGTTCAGATACTGGAAACGAGAACCATCACTCCACAGCCAAAGACGCTCCTAGACAAGAAAACAGAATATTACACAAATTAAACCGGTTTAATCAAATGACATGTTGGGTTTTGTGTAGTAATGATTAAAAATACCTCTTGTGCATCAGAGCCTCCGAGCCATGCCTCCTTAGACTGATAACTTGCGGCCCTAATCAGCCTCTGAATCTCTTGGTACTCCTGTATGTTCTGTACTGATGCAAGGTTTGCACCCATGGACTGGCAGTTTTTCTACAGTGGAGATTAACAGACAGAGAGCAGAGTTGAAACAAATAAAAACATCAAGTCAGAAGAAGAAACCAAGAGTGCAAGTCAAGACAAACAAATAAACTCTTTCTAGAAGCAGTAATTTGAAATCATCCTGATTACCTCAGCTTGAGCCCAAGTCATGGGTCTTGGAATGTAGTGGAAACAGCGATTGTTGAACAGAGACCACCTATTGGGACAATCTGTTGACCTCTTGACCAGACGACTCTTTACTGAGAACACGTAATAGAAAAACAGATAAGTCTTCGGTTAAAGTCTTTACCTGATCGACAAGTTTAGATAATTGCCCAAAAGATAATAAACCACAATTCAAAAAGACAGGATCCCATCACCCCTATTCTTAACCTCTCTACACTGGTTAACCGACAGTTCTAGAGTTGATTTTAAAGGAATAGTTTGACATTTTAATTTGCTTTCTTGCCAAGGTAGCAAGCAGTGCTGTAGTCAAGACCGACTTTGTCAAGTCCAAGACCATGACAAGCCAAGATCTAGTCAAGACCAAGTTCAAAGAGGTTTGAGTTCAAGTCAAGACCGAGTCCACATGAGAGAGACAGAGTCAAGACCGAGACAGAAATAAAAGAATGCTTTTGGCATTGCCAACGAGATGAGTTTTGGTAGCCATCACACGATTGCAGGTGATTATCTCTTCCAAATCCTAACAAAATGGATTTTGAACCCTAAACCAATACCCATTTTCTGAACAAAAGCACTTCAATCAATGGTGTTGTTTTGAAGGAGGAAATAAAAAAATAAAAAACATATTACTGGACTAGGTCGTCCAAATGCTATGATATTTTAATGTCTATCATAATGGTAATACTTGGAGAGTATTCCTGAGTACACAGAATCTTGGACGAAGTGTAAGGCATTTCAATAAAAATCGAATAAAAGAAGACCCGCTGACCTGTTTGATCATCCTTGGCCTTGGCTTCTGGAAGAGCTGGACAGTTTGACATAGCAGTTATTGACTTGGGTCATCTCCAGACATGTAAATGTAATACCTCTCAGTTCATTATACACAATACCATCTCTATATCACTTACCAACAGCTCTGGTCAGAGCCATCATGGCACAAAGAACTGCAAACGCAGTCAGTATCTTCATGTTGGGAATGATGATGATAACCTTCAATAAACAGACAGAAACATGTGAGTAATATCAAGTAGGTAGCAGGCGACTGTCAATGCATTAAAGGAAGTAAGATAAAAGAGTTTGTAGAAAACCTGCTGCAGAATGATCTTGTCTAAAGCCTGTAGCTTCTGTTTTCGACGAGAGAAAGATCAGATCTTATATAGTTACTTATCTTGTCATCTATTACAAAATAGGAAGGAGACATGCAAACACACACATAGAAACACCTTATCTATGTGTTGATCAGATATACTCAGTTCCCACCATGAACAAACACTATTATGATCAGTTAATGTGTGTAATGTGTAATTCAATTTGTTTTAATGTATACAGCATTACTATGTTCTTGGCACATAACATAGACATAATGGTTTACCCGATTTAGCGAAGTTTAAAATATGTGTCCAAATAAGCAACATGTCTTGACCAATACATATGACGGTGCATGTTAACTGACAACGGACAAAACTACAGCACTAAATCGGCTAAACAGTCCTTAAAATATTAAAATAATTCCACGTACAAAAATGACATCAACATATTAAAACAATCTGTGAAATTAATGATAAGTAGAGACTACACTACTGTTAGTGAACTGTAGCTGCCGAGGCTACAACTACCACTGGTAACAAGCTCCCTGGCAGCTTTTTTGAACTGTCTCAATGGATAGACTAAATAAAAAAAAATACAACAGAAATTGTATTGTATTGATTTAGATTGATATACCTTTTAAAATCCTTTAACAAAGCAATACAATTAAAACTATTAAGTTATTAAGTGTTTTTTATTCTATTACTATTTGCACAAATTTCCCTGTTTTCTAAAAACCTAAATTCATTTTGTTTAGCTGTTACAGGAGATATCTGTCATGTTTCTAAATGACTGTAACATTAATACATGCATCTATGCTGGAGTACTGTCAAATAAAAAAACTGGTTGTTTCTCTGCTGCTGTTGTTGCAAAGAAAGTCTTTAAGGATGATTTAGCATTTAGTGAACTTCCAAATCACACTTGGTGAAACTATGATAATAGAACGATAACTCTGATGAAATAATTTCTCAACCTTTCCTTTGAATTCATACTCGTGGGAAATGTACTGTAGCAATGACATATCAAAATATTTGGTGTTACATACACCAATCAGCCATAACATTATGACCAACTGGGCACCCTGGTGGTCATAATGTTCTTGTTATAATGGCCCGTGTTGGATTGGACCACATGGGCCAGCCTTCGTTGCTTTGTACCTATCAAAAGTGGTCCAAGGAAGGAAAAGTGGTGAAGTGGAGACAGGGTCTTGAGGGGCCAAGGCTCATTGATGCACGTGGGGAGCGAAGGCTGGCCTGTGTGGTCCAATCCAACAGCTGAGCTACTGTAGCTCAAACTGCTGAAAAAGTTCATGCTGGTTCTGAAAGAAAGGTGTCAGAACACACATTGCATCGCTGTTTGTTGGTCTGGGGCTGCATAGTCCCTGCTGACCCCTGTCCACTGCTGAACGCCCCTACAATGGGCATATGACCATCAGAACTGGACCAAGGAGCAATGGAAGAAGTTGGCCTGGTCTGATGAATCATGTTTTCTTTTACATCTTGTGGATGGCTGGTTGCGTGTGTTTTGCTTACCTGGGGAACACATGGCACCAGGAGGCATAATGGGAAGAAGGCAAGCCGGTGGAGGCAGTGTGATGCTTTGGCTGATGTTTGGCTGGGTCCTGCCATCCATGTGGATGTTAATTTTCCACTTACCACTTACCTGAGCATTGTTGCAGAGGATGCACATTCTTTCATGGAAAAGTTATTTCCTGATGACAGTGGCCTCTTTCAGCGAAATAATGCTCCGTGCCACAAATCAGAAATGGTTCAGGAATGGTTTGAGGAACACAACAACAAGTTTGAGGTGCTGACTTGGCCTCCAAATTTAAAATAATCATCGTTACAATGATACAAAAACACATTAAACTAACAACAGCCATTCAGGAGGCAGCTTCTAGTGTTTTGATTAGATTTTTGGTGGCTGTTTAATATATGAACCTACATGCTGGAGTGTTATAAAAAACACAAAAAGGTAGACCAAGTGTTTGGATAAGGCATCTGGCCTTCAAGGTGTTTTTTAGATCTTGAGCCTCACAGCAAAGATGACACTATGAAAATTATGCGGCAGACTTAGGATAAACCATCTTCAGCATCCTCTCTCTTCAGTCTGCCAATGATAAGAAATATACTGTAACAATGACACATCAGAATTAATCTTCAGTTTCATATGATTTTATCTACATGTCAGTTTGGAAACCCAAAACACTGTCTCCTACATGGAAGGACTTTTTAAAAAAAAAAAATTGTGTATAATCACACAGATAATCAAATAAAATAAAAAATCTCAAAATGAACCACAGATGTTCACAAATGTAATATTTCATCCATTTGTGATTCTAGTTAACAATTTATTCATGAAGGTGCACAGCTTTGATACATATAAGGCCTATACATTTGATGTTTGACATAAATAATTGAATTAAAGAGGTTGAGTAATTGATAGAAGATTTGTACAATGTTAATAAATATTAGTGGCATTCACCTGAAAGTATGTATTAATAGTGTTGTTAAAGGACCAGTGTGTAGGATTTAGTGGCATCTAGCGGTGAAGTTGCAGATTGCAACTAATAACTAACTATTAATCTACACGCAGTGTGGTTTGTCTGTTCTGGGCTACTGTAGAAACAATAATTCATACATTCGGGTGATTATACACCAAATAAAATATACCTATGAATTTTATATTCCATTTCTGCCAAAAGATCCTCCTAAATTGGTCATTATCCTTAAAAAGTGCCTTTTAGACTTTGAACAAATCGTCATAATAAAATGTACATCTTCAGAAAGAAATGTTCTCAACAATATATTTTAGTTAATAGGAAATGTATTTTTATAATGATGAAATTATTATGCATTTTCTTTTCTAAATAAAATCTAACAACAAAGATATCTGGTCAAACTTTCAAACACAGCTATTTGGCCCTTGTTTGTCATTACTGTTACATTTCATGCTGTGAAACAACACCAATTTGAGCATTTTTTGGGTCAATATGTCAACCTCAGATTAACTGTTTACAAAATAACTGGAATTCAAACACAACTGGTTCTAGCGGTTGGTTTGAGTGCCTGAACATAGAAGGAGGGGAACAACACACATGTATCACAAATAACACAAAATATTGTATTACATGTTTGAGAGCAACACTATGTAGAAGTGCCAATATCTCACATTAGATTGCAGCAACAGAAAGCACTGATTTCTGATTGGCCAGCAGGTGTTAAAATCAGTTTCAGCCACTGCAGGTGTATGTGTGTTAATTATTTCACAGCCAAACTGCATTTTGTAGTAACGCACAAGTGTCACAAGGTGGCAGCAGCTAAATGTGAAGACAGTATATGGGAACGGTGTATATCAATGAATTGAATGAAACAACTGTAAATTCTTCACAATAAAAGCCTTTTTTGGACATGAAGGGAGTCTTTCCACTGAAGTGTTACAGGGTTTTTAATTTGAAACAGAAACAGGAAGTGTTGAGTTTGTATGAACAGCATAATGCAGTAGCAAAGAGTTAACGAGGCAAACTGGAGTAGATCAGAAATAAGGAGGCTTCATACTATAATATGACCAAACGATAAAGCCCTGACAGACAATCTATTGATCAGTGTTTCTTTTCATTGTTATTCGTTCTAGGTATTGGTTCTAACTATTCCACACATACAATAATTGCATGCAAACTCTCTCTTTTAGTCTCTTTCAAACACTCAAAAGTAACAGAAAGATTGGTTACATTGTCAATAAAGGTTGGGGCAGCAGTAGCTCAGTATGTAGGGACTTGGCTTGGGAACCTTTAGGTTGCAGGTTCAAATCCCACAGACCACAATATGGAGTGTGGACTGGTAGCTGGAGAGATGCCAGTTTTACCTCCTGTGCACTGCAGAGGTGCCCTTGAGCAAGGCAACCTAACCCCAAGAAACTGCTCATGGGTGCCGCTAATGTGGCGAGCCCATC
This sequence comes from Dicentrarchus labrax, assembly GCF_905237075.1. Classification (NCBI taxonomy): domain Eukaryota; kingdom Metazoa; phylum Chordata; class Actinopteri; family Moronidae; genus Dicentrarchus; species Dicentrarchus labrax. The sequence continues at coordinate 24,847 of NW_026136705.1, read as the reverse complement.
ACTCCACCATGTCTCTCCCTGTTGCATGTCCACGAGTGCATGAAGTGTGTATTTCAGTCTGTATATATATATATACATATATATGAATACAAAAGAGTGAAAAGAAGAATTTCCCCAATAGGGGATTAATAAAGTATATATCTTCTTCTTCTAAAAAAGGCTCTAAAAATTGGGCTGCATGTTACTATACGAATAATGTTGAGCTGAGTTGAGTTAAACAAAATGGTGTCTATGTGATGTTTGATGCAACATTGATGGCATATTTTGAGATAGAATTTCAACTAATTACTCAAAAAGTACATGTGTAGAATATTATTTAATGATGTTAGAGGGTTCTTTGATACCTGTTGATTTAACACAGACTCAGGGTGTAGCTCACTTGGTAGAGCACGTGCCCCATGTACTAAGGCTGAGTCTTTGCTGCAGCAGCCTTTGTTTGATTAACCTTAGCCACATGTCATCCCCACTCTGTCTCTCCACTTTCCTGTCGTTCTTCACCAACCAAATAGACACAAAAATCCCCCAAATTATCTTTAAACACAGACTCATAGACCAGCTTGTTTGATGCTTTTAATTTTGCAAAAGACAGGAAATACAGTTGCTAAAGCGTACTTTCCATAACACAATCTGCTGTCTGATCTTCTTAAAAACACAAGGCCTAAGAGACAATCCAGCTCCTCCTTTCTCACTTGTCATTTTAAACGGCAATAGAAAAAGAAATTGTAACGGCAATAGAAAAAAAATTGAGATATGCAAAGAAATATAGAGCCTTCAAGTTATGAAACTGATGACACAAAAAACAGTGTGTTTGTTGTGCTTGACAGGTACTTGATACCTCTCTGGCAGCCCAGGAATCATCAGACTTTCTTGGCGCAGACAGATGGGCGAGTAGTACCACAGTTGATATCATCCCAGCACTTTTCCCCTGTAAATACAAACAATCTCTGAAAGTGCTGTCTGCTAAAACATCTTTGTGGTTCCTGTTTTACACATTTAGAGGGAGACAGATTGAGACAAAATCAAGAAACAGTTTTGTCTCGAACTGTAGTAGCTGTAAAATGTCTCCAGGATTCAGGAACCTGTAGTATTAAGGTAGTGTTTGCTGTTACCATGATAACCACAGGTGTTGCCAAATCAATCAGGCATGAAACTTTAAGTATTACAAGTTTAAACTCTATATACTCTAGTAGAAATAAGTTAATTTGATTTACCTCCATAGTTCATTTGCAAACAGTGCTGCTGGCTGCGGTAGTTGTCAGGCTGTCCGTTACACCAGTTCAGATACTGGAAACGAGAACCATCACTCCACAGCCAAAGACGCTCCTAGACAAGAAAACAGAATATTACACAAATTAAACCGGTTTAATCAAATGACATGTTGGGTTTTGTGTAGTAATGATTAAAAATACCTCTTGTGCATCAGAGCCTCCGAGCCATGCCTCCTTAGACTGATAACTTGCGGCCCTAATCAGCCTCTGAATCTCTTGGTACTCCTGTATGTTCTGTACTGATGCAAGGTTTGCACCCATGGACTGGCAGTTTTTCTACAGTGGAGATTAACAGACAGAGAGCAGAGTTGAAACAAATAAAAACATCAAGTCAGAAGAAGAAACCAAGAGTGCAAGTCAAGACAAACAAATAAACTCTTTCTAGAAGCAGTAATTTGAAATCATCCTGATTACCTCAGCTTGAGCCCAAGTCATGGGTCTTGGAATGTAGTGGAAACAGCGATTGTTGAACAGAGACCACCTATTGGGACAATCTGTTGACCTCTTGACCAGACGACTCTTTACTGAGAACACGTAATAGAAAAACAGATAAGTCTTTGGTTAAAGTCTTTACCTGATCGACAAGTTTAGATAATTGCCCAAAAGATAATAAACCACAATTCAAAAAGACAGGATCCCATCACCCCCATTCTTAACCTCTCTACACTGGTTAACCGACAGTTCTAGAGTTGATTTTAAAGGAATAGTTTGACATTTTAATTTGCTTTCTTGCCAAGGTAGTAAGCAGTGCTGTAGTCAAGACCGACTTTGTCAAGTCCAAGACCATGACAAGCCAAGATCTAGTCAAGACCAAGTTCAAAGAGGTTTGAGTTCAAGTCAAGACCGAGTCCACATGAGAGAGACAGAGTCAAGACCGAGACAGAAATAAAAGAATGCTTTTGGCATTGCCGACCAGATGAGTTTTGGTAGCCAGCACACGATTGCAGGTGATTATCTCTTCCAAATCCTAACAAAATGGATTTTGAACCCTAAACCAATACCCATTTTCTGAACAAAAGCACTTCAATCAATGGTGTTGTTTTGAAGGAGGAAATAAAAAAATAAAAAACATATTACTGGACTAGGTCGTCCAAATGCTATGATATTTTAATGTCTATCATAATGGTGATACTTGGAGAGTATTCCTGAGTACACAGAATCTTGGACGAAGTGTAAGGCATTTCAATAAAAATCGAATAAAAGAAGACCCGCTGACCTGTTTGATCATCCTTGGCCTTGGCTTCTGGAAGAGCTGGACAGTTTGACATAGCAGTTATTGACTTGGGTCATCTCCAGACATGTAAATGTAATACCTCTCAGTTCATTATACATAATACCATCTCTATATCACTTACCAACAGCTCTGGTCAGAGCCATCATGGCACAAAGAACTGCAAACGCAGTCAGTATCTTCATGTTGGGAATGATGATGATAACCTTCAATAAACAGACAGAAACATGTGAGTAATATCAAGTAGGTAGCAGGCGACTGTCAATGCATTAAAGGAAGTAAGATAAAAGAGTTTGTAGAAAACCTGCTGCAGAATGATCTTGTCTAAAGCCTGTAGCTTCTGTTTTCGACGAGAGAAAGATCAGATCTTATATAGTTACTTATCTTGTCATCTATTACAAAATAGGAAGGAGACATGCAAACACACACATAGAAACACCTTATCTATGTGTTGATCAGATATACTCAGTTCCCACCATGAACAAACACTATTATGATCAGTTAATGTGTGTAATGTGTAATTCAATTTGATTTAATGTATACAGCATTACTATGTTCTTGGCACATAACATAGACATAATGGTTTACCCGATTTAGCGAAGTTTAAAATATGTGTCCAAATACACAACATGTCTTGACCAATACATATGACGGTGCATGTTAACTGACAACGGACAAAACTACAGCACTAAATCGGCAAAACAGTCCTTAAAATATTAAAATAATTCCACGTACAAAAATGACATCAACATATTAAAACAATCTGTGAAATTAATGATAAGTAGAGACTACACTATGGTTAGTAAACTGTAGCTGCCGAGCCTACAACTACCACTGGTAACAAGCTCCCTGGCAGCTTTTTTGAACTGTCTCAATGGATAGACTAAATTAAAAAAAATACAACAGAAATTGTATTGTATTGATTTAGATTGATATACCTTTTAAAATCCTTTAACAAAGCAATACAATTAAAACTATTAAGTTATTAAGTGTTTTTTATTCTATTACTATTGGCACAAATTTCCGTTTTCTAAAAACCTAAATTCATTTTGTTTAGCTGTTACAGGAGATATCTGTCATGTTTCTAAATGACTGTAACATTAATACATGCATCTATGCTGGAGTACTGTCAAATAAAAAACTGGTTGTTTCTCTGCTGCTGTTGTTGCAAAGAAAGTCTTTAAGGATGATTTAGCATTTAGTGAACTTCCAAATCACACTTGGTGAGACTATGATAATTAATGCTGCACTGATAGAACGATAACTCTGATGAAGAATTTCTCAACCTTTCCTTTGAATTCATACTCGTGGGAAATGTACTGTAGCAATGACATATCAGAATAGTTGGTGTTACATACACCAATCAGCCATAACATTATGACCAACTGGGCACCCTGGTGGTCATAATGTTCTTGTTGTAATGGGCCGTGTTGGATAGGACCACATGGGCCAGCCTTCGTTGCTTTGTACCTATCAAAAGTGGTCCAAGGAAGGAAAAGTGGTGAAGTGGAGACAGGGTCTTGAGGGGCCAAGGCTCATTGATGCACGTGGGGAGCGAAGGCTGGCCTGTGTGGTCCAATCCAACAGCTGAGCTACTGTAGCTCAAACTGCTGAAAAAGTTCATGCTGGTTCTGATAGAAAGGTGTCAGAACACACATTGCATCGCTGTTTTTTGGTCTGGGGCTGCATAGTCCCTGCTGACCCCTGTCCACTGCTGAACGCCCCTACAATGGGCATATGACCATCAGAACCGGACAGGAGCAATGGAAGAAGTTGGACTGGTCTGATGAATCATGTTTTCTTTTACATCTTGTGGATGGCTGGGTGCGTGTGTTTCGCTTACCTGGGGAACACATGGCACCAGTAGGCATAATGGGAAGAAGGCAAGCCGGTGGAGGCAGTGTGATGCTTTGGGTGATGTTTGGCTGGGTCCTGCCATCCATGCGGATGTTAATTTTCCACTTACCACTTACCTGAGCATTGTTGCAGAGGATGCACATTCTTTCATGGAAAAGTTATTTCCTGATGACAGTGGCCTCTTTCAGCGAAATAATGCTCCGTGCCACAAATCAGAAATGGTTCAGGAATGGTTTGAGAAACACAACAACAAGTTTGAGGTGCTGACTTGGCCTCCAAATTTCCCAGATCTCAATCCAATCGAGAATCTGTGGGATGTGCTGGATAAACAAGTCCGATCCATGGATGCCCCACCTCACAGACACAGACACTTGATCTAAAAACTGGTCCTGGTGGTCCTCTCTTAGTGGAGAGCTTGTCCAACTGCACCAAGAACTTTGTATTCAAGGGGGCTGTTGGAATTCACATGAACTCAGCACTGATCTAGAAAATTGGACTAACTCTAAAGCTACAGGTATGCAAAGTTTTTTCCTTACCTATATGAACTTTGATTGGTCTTCTAAGTGACGTTTTCAAAAAAATGGAATCTAACAGAAATGCCTTGATTGAATGAGTAATTGCAGTTTGATGTCCACTGCCATTTTCCAAAGAGAAGAAAATAGGTTAAACGAGAATAATTTAGAAAGTTTAGTTTTAATGAAGAAAATAATCATCGTTACAATGATACAAAAACACATTAAACTAACAACAGCCTTCTTTTACTTTTTTCAGTGTACAGGAATTCAGGAGGCAGCTTCTAGTATTCTGATTAGATTTTTGGTGGCTGTTTAATATATGCACCTACATGCTGGAGTGTTATAAAAAATACAAACAGGTAGACTAAGTGTTTGGATAAGGCATCTGGCCTTCAAGGTGTTTTTTAGATCTTGGTCCTCACAGCAAAGATGACACTATGAAAATTATGCGGCAGACTTAGGATAAACCATCTTCAACTTCCTCTCTCTTCAGTCTGCCAATGATAAGAAATATACTGTAACAATGACACATCAGAATTAATATTCAGTTTCATATGATTTTATCTACATGCCAGTTCGTCAACACAAAACACTGTCTCCTACATGGAAGGACTTTTTTTTTTTTTTAACAATTGTGTATAATCACACAGACAATACAATCTTTAAAAATATCTCAAAATGAACCATAGATATTGACATAAATAATTGAATTAAAGAGGTTGAGTATTGATAGAAGATTTGTACAATGTTAATAAATATTAGTGGCATTCACATGAAAGTATGTATTAATAGTGTTGTTAAAGGACCAGTGTGTAGGATTTAGTGGCATCTAGTGGTGAAGTTGCAACTAATAACTACCTAATAATCTACACTCAGTGTGTGGTTTGTCTGTTCTGGATTACTGTAGAAACAATAATTCATACATTCAGGTGATTATACACTATTTAAAATATACCTATGAATATTATATTCCATTTCTGCCAATAGATTCTCCTAAATTGGTCATTATCCTTAAAAAGTGCCTCTTAGACTTTTAACAAATTGTCATATTAAAATGTACATCTTCAGAAAGAAATTTTCTCAACAATATATTTTAATTAATAGGAAATGTATTTTTATAATGATGAAATTATTATGCACTTTCTTTTCTAAATAAAATCTAACAACAAAGATATCTGGTCAAACTTTCAAACACAGATTTTTGGTCCTTGTTTGTCATTACTGTTACATTTCATGCTGTGAAACAACACCAATTTGAGCATTTTTTGGGTCAATATGTCAACCTCAGATTAACTGTTTACAAAATAACTGGAATTCAAACACAACTGGTTCTAGCGGTTGGTTCGAGTGCCTGAACATAGAGGGAGGGGAACAACACGTATCACAAATAACACAAAATATTGTATTACATGTTTGAGGGCAACACTATGTAGAAGTGCCAATATCTCACATTAGACCGCGGCAACAAAAAGCACACATTTCTGACTGGCCAGCAGGTGTTAAAAAAATCAGTTTCAGCCACTGCAGGTGTATGTGTGTTAATTATTTCACAGCCAAACTGCATTTTGTAGTAACGTACAAGTGTCACAAGGTGGCAGCAGCTAAATGTGAAGACAGTATATGGGAACAGTGCATATCAATGAATTTTACAACAACTTTAAATGTTTCACAATAAAAGCCTTGGTTGGACATGAAGGGAGTCTGTCCACTGAAGTGCTACAGGGTTTTTAATTTGAAACAGAAACAGGAAGTGTTGAGTTTGTATGAACAGCATAATGCAGTACCAAAAAATTAAGAGTGCAAACTTGAGCAGATCAGAAATAAGGATGCTTCATACTAAAATATGATCAAATGATAAAGACCTGACAGCCGATCTATTAATTAGTGTTTTGTTTCATTGGTATTCGTTCTAGGTTCTAGGTGTTATGAGAAAATACCAGTTGCTCAATACAGCCTAAAGAATACATGAAAAGTTAAAGGTCCAGTGTTTAACATTTGGTAGGATCTCAGAAACGGATCACAATATTCATAGATATGTTTTCAGTAGTTGTCAGAGTGCACTGAATTAAATAAATTAGGACTGCTATTATCAGTCTTTTGTTACCATCCAGTAAGCTTTTTTTGTATGATGGGTCGATATTTTGGTCTTCCTATCATTGATCTATTTTGAACCTACAGACTCCTCCATCTCATGGTGTTGTATTTAAAGTTTTGTGTGTACTCATGTGCTATGTAGTGAGAGGTCAGACTCACAGACTGGCATATTTCAATGCTCAAGGCTTTTAATTGTGTATAAGACAAGAAAAAAAAAACAGTTGACTCTCCAGAATGAAAGGCCTAAAATGCTACAGTGTACAGCATGTTTCTCTGTTGTCCAAAGAAATATCATGGCTTTCTTGCGCAGACAAACGGCCTCATGTAAGAGCAAGGCTGGTCGTCAAATTTCTTTTGATCTGTAAAAAGACAGGGAGTTATTTAGACAACCAATGAACCATCAGAATTAGGCCAAGCATATGTATATAACACTGATAGTATATATAATGGACAGAGCTTCCGGGTCTTGAAGTGAAGCCAATGTGGAGGTGTCACGTAAACCTGTATTCTATGTAATGGCTGTCTGTCTATCTGTAATACGAGATTGTGTGTTAGCAGGCGGACCACCATCGTTTCCTGCTACAGACGAGTCAAAACTGTGCAGCCAATGAGAGCTGCTCAAACATAAAGACACAACTTCCAGCTTTCCCTCCTCTGTCAAGCCAAGATATGATTTGATCTAAGGTTAAGAGGTAGTGGTTTCTGGTCGTTACTGGTGTTACATGTTCTTAGTTGTTGAATAGAGTGAAGGGTTTTGAGACGTTCAAACATCCTACCAAAATTTACCATTATCATCACTTTTACTGATGAAAAAAAGGAAAATGTTTCTGAAGCTATATATCTGTTTACCTCCAAAGTTCATCAACATACAGTGTGCCTTTGGTTGATTATCAGGCTGTCCTTGATCCCAGAAGTTAAACTGGAAACGTGTACCGTCACTCCAGAACCAGGTAGCCTCCTAGACAATTGCAATATAACACAACAGATGTTTAAAAGTAAAGGTTTTATTTACAGTGTTTTACATTTTGTGCAGTCAGTGACATACCTGTGCCGCATCGTAGCCTCCAAGCCATGTGAGTGGATACGTATGAGTGAGAATCAGGATCATACCCTGAATCACATGATGCTCCTCAAAGCTGTGCACCGATGCAAGGTTTCCACCCTGATACAGACAGTTTCTCTATCCAAGCACAGAAAGGATGGAGGATGTAGTGTGGAGCCATAAAAATGATACATTACATACCAAACACACCAAATTAGAAGCCAATAACAGCAGAATGGATGTAGTGTAGAAGCTTTTTGCACCAGTGGTGGAGAAAGTATTTAGGTAGCCTTGAAATGTGTGAAAAACGCAAACAGCACTTTCTAGAGTCTAGACAATTTTACTGTTGAAGTTGGTTGAGGTGGAGCTCATGTTTACTATTTTGTAGAGGACTGCAACTATGGATTATTTTCTCCATTGAGCAACTGATTGTTTGGTTTATAAAAATTGTTCGAAATGTCGTCTTGTTTCATCCAACCAACGGACAAACCGTAATTATTAAAGGATTATTAGTTAGGAAGCTGGAACCATGAAAAACTACTTAAATGATTGTGTCAAGGTCAATTCAAAGACTAAACCTTTACATTTACAAGTAGTAAAGAGGAGTAAAAAGCCCTAAATAATAGAAAGAGTGATTTGTGTCTCAAATAAGTACTGTGTTACATTCCACCACTGTGCTGCACTGAAGCCAAATCATCCTAATTACCTCAGCATCTGCCCAAGTCATTGCTGTTGGAATATAGATGAAACAGCGATCATTGTAACCAGTCCAACCGGTGGGACAAGCGGTGTGACTATTCCCTGAAAACAAATTTAGAAAAGTTGTTAACATGAGAGGCAACAAAGCAGGTCCCCATTGATGCACCAGACCTACAGAATTCTTAATTTAACTTTCTGAGGGGCTTATATGAAAATGTATCTTGAAAACAGCTGATAATGGAGTTGGCGAGAGCAGGGAGGCAGAACCAATACAGTTTTAGCCCTAAAAAGACACTTAAATACTTCAGAGTCATAAGAGTAAGAAGTTTAAGTCACCTTCTTGAATGAATGATTCTGTCCCTTCACCGGTCTCTGCTTCTGGAACAGCTGGAGGTTTTGACACAGCACTTAGTGACTCGGTTCATCTTCTGTTGTTAATTTACATACACAATAACTTGCATGAAAACTCTCATTTTCATCAAAAGTGACACAAAGATTGGTTACATTGTCAACAACGGTCAAAAAAGGCTGTCAAATTGTTTGTTAGTATATGTGATCTTCTCCAATTTCCATTGATTCCCTTTTATTTTTGGATTTTATTTCTTTGACTAGGAGACACTTTGTGACTGCTGTCTGTGAAAGGTGATTATGTACACACACCTATATATACACATATATACATATATACACATACACACACACACATATATATATATATACATACACACATACACACATACATATATATATATATATATATACACATATATATACACACACACATACATACATACACACACACATGTATATACACACATATACATATACATATATATACACACATATATACACATACACATATATATAGACACGTGTATATATATATATACAGACATACATATATACATATACATATGTATATGTGTATATATACATATATGTGTGTATATGTACATACATGTATACATACATACATACATACATGTATATATGTATATATACACATATATATATATGTATATATATATACACACATACATATATATATACACACACACACACATATACACACACACATGTATATATATATATATATACACACATACATATATACATATATACACACATATATACATATATACACACATGTACATATATACACACACATATATATACATATATACATATATATACACATACATATATACATATATATTCAATTCAATTCAATTCAATTTTATTTGTATAGCGCCAATTCATAACAGAAGTTATCTCAGGACACTTTTCAAATAGAGCAGGTCTAGACCAAACTCTTTAAAACATTAATTACAGAGACCCAACAGTACCACCATGAGCAAGCACTTGGTGACAAGGGCAAGGAAAAATTGCCTGTTAAAAGGCAGAAACCTAGGACAGATCCCCGGCTCTAGGTGGGTGGTCGTCTGTCTCGACCAGTTGGGATGAGAGAGAGAGAGAGAGAGAGAGAGAGAGAGAGATGGCAATGGCAATCAAGCAGGACCATGGCAGGAGGCTCCAACAGGATCGACAAGAACCTGCGAGATGAGAAAGCACAAGAACTCCGGGGAAGAAGTGAAGTTAGTAACATGCATTAATGGGACATGAATGAGTGCAGAAAGAGAGAGGAAGGGAGGAGCTCAGTGCACCATGGGAAATCCCCCGATAGTCTAGGCCTATAGCAGCATAACTAAGGGATGGTTCAGGACTCACCTGATCCAGCCCTAACTATAAGCTTTATCAAAGAGGAATGTCTTAAGCCTACTCTTGAATGTGGAGATGGTGTCTGCCTTCAGAACCACAACTGGAAGCTAGTTCCACAGGAGAGGAGCTTGGTAACTGAAGGCTCTGGCTCCTGTTCTACTTTTAGAGACTATAGGAACCACAAGTAGCCCAGCATTCAGAGAACGTAGTGTTCTAGAGAGGTAATAGGGTACTATGAGCTCTTTAAGATATGAAGGGGCCTGACCATGAAGAGCTTTATAGGTGAGGAGGAGGATTTTAAATTCTATTATACATTTTACAGGGAGCCAATGCAGAGAAGCTAGTACAGGAGAGATGTGATCTCTTTTTCTAGTTCCTGTCAGTACTCGTGCTGCAGCGTTCTGAATTAATTGGAGCGTTTTAATGGACTTATTGGGGCAACCTGATAATGAAGAGTTGCAGTAATCCAGCCTTGAAGTAACAAATGCATGGATTAGTTTTTCTGCATCTGTCTGTGATAGGATGTGTCTAATTTTTCTAATATTACGTAAATGAAAGAAGGCAGTCCTGGAGGTTTGCTTTATGTGGGAGTTAAATGACAAATCCTGATCAAAGATAACTCCAAGATTCCTGACAGTGGTGCTAGAGGCCAAGTTAATGCCATCTAGAGTAACTATATCTTTAGACAGTGAGTCTCTAAGGTTTTTGGGGCCAAGAACAAGAATTTCAGTTTTTTCTGAGTTTAACATCAGAAAATTGCAGGTCATCCAGGATTTTATGTCCTTAAGACATGTTTGTAATTTAGATAATTGATTAATTTCATTGGGCTTGATTGATAGATATAACTGCGTATCATCTGCATAACAGTGAAAGTTAATGGAGTGATTCCTAATAATGTTGCCTAAAGGGAGCATATATAAAGTAAATAGTATTGGTCCAAGTACAGAACCTTGTGGAACTCCATGACTAACTGTAGTATTTATTGAAGATTCATCGTTAACATGTACAAACTGCAAGCGATCTGATAAATATGACTTAAACCAGCTTAGTGCGGTTCCTTTAATGCCAATTTGATGCTCAAGTCTCTCTAAAAGAATATTATGGTCAATGGTGTCAAATGCAGCACTAAGATCTAATAATACAAGTACAGAGACAAGTCCATTGTCAGAAGCAGTCAGAAGGTCATTATTAACTTTAACCAGAGCTGTCTCTGTGCTATGATGAACTCTAAATCCTGACTGAAAATCCTCAAATAAACTCTTGCTATGAAATTAGAAGATAGAAATTCACACAACTCTTTGGCGACTACTTTCTCCAGAATCTTAGAGAGGAAGGGGAGGTTAGAAATCGGTCTATAGTTGGCTAAAACCTCTGGGTCAAGAGTGGACTTTTTAAGAAGGGGTTTAATTACAGCTACTTTAAAGGACTGTGGTACATATCCTGATAATAAAGAAAGATTAATCATATCCAGTAAAGAAGTGCCAATTAAAGGAACAACTTCTTTAAGCAGCCTAGTTGGGATCGGGTCTAATAGACAGGTTGATGGCTTCGATGAAGAAATGATTGAAGTTAACTGATGAAGATCGATAGCAGAAAAACAGTCTAAATATATATCTAAGTTTACATTGGCAGAAGTCCCTGAACTTGGAGAGCCACTGATAACTGTTGATGGCAGTTGGTGATTAATTTTTTCTCTAATAGTAATAATTTTATTATAGAAGAAGCTCATGAAGTCATTGCTACTTAAGTCTATGGGGATATGTGGCTCAATAGAGCTGTGACTCTCTGTCAGCCTGGCTACAGTGCTGAAGAGGAACCTAGGGTTATTCTTATTTTCTTCTATTAGTGCTGAGTAATAGGCTCCTCTGGCATTACGGAGGGCCTTTCTATAAATTTTAAGATTATCTTTCCAATTTGAGCGATATTCTGATAATTTGGAAGAGCGCCATTTCCTTTCAGATTTCCTAGCTATTTGTTTTAACTGGCGGGTTTGGTGGTTATACCAAGGTGCTAGTCTCCTATGTTTTGATAATTTCCTTTTTATAGGAGCGATAGAGTCTAATGTTGATCGTAGTGAGCCTGTAGCACTATCGACAAGATTATCAATTTCCGAGGGACTAAAGTCGTTATAGGACTCTGTTAAGTTCAGACATTGCATTGAATTAAACACTGAAGGAATCTCCTCCTTAAATTTAGCTACAGCACTGTCAGATAGACATCTGCTGTAGGACGTTTTGCCTAATGGCTTATAATCTAATAGTATGAATTCAAAAGTTATTAAATAATGGTCAGATAGGAAAGGATTATGTGGGAAGACTATTAAATGTTCAATATCAATGCCATATGATAAAACAAGGTCAAGAGTGTGATTAAAACAATGAGTTGGTTTATTTACACTTTGACAGAAGCCAATTGAGTCTATTAATGATATAAATGCATTACTAAGGCTGTCATTGTCAACATCCACATGAATATTAAAATCACCTACAATAATTACTTTATCTGATTTAAGGACTAAACTTGATAGAAACTCTGAGAATTCATAAAAGTAGAGTATGGTCCAGGAGCGCGGTACATTATAACAAATAGAACTGGCTGCAATGTTTTCCAGTTTGGGTGAGAAAGACTAAGAACAAGGCTTTCAAATGAATTATAATTTAGTTTAGGTTTAGGGTCCATTAAAACGCTCAAATCATATATGGCTGCCACTCCACTTCCTCGGCCTGTGCCTCGAGGAATGTGAGTATTAATATGAGTGGGGGGGGGTGGATTCATTTAGGCTAACATACTCCTCGTGGGACAACCAGGTCTCAGTATACACACACATATATATACATATATATACATATACATATATATATACATACAAATATATACACACATACACACATACATACATACATACATACATACACACACACACACACAAACACACACACTTTGCTTTCTAGTTTTAAATTAAGGGCTCCTCAGATAATTACAAAGCTACAATGACTCAGCTGAGACCAACAGTCACATGACAGTTATACCACAAACAGGCTGTGTTTACATAAAGATAGAGAACATGGAAGGGAAGGATTCATGCCACGATATTTGACGTGTACTATAAAACTTTGATAAAAAGCAGGGTCCAAATTAGACGCAGGTCCCCTGGTGTGCGTACAAGTTTTGACAAATAAACACAGGTCTAGATTTTACAGAAGTTCTTTGGATGTATAAATCTTCTTAAAGCCTCAAAGCTGCTTAGATCACCTACATACAGTTGAAACCAGAAGTTTACATACCCTGTATAAAAAGACCCTTTTTTTTCTCTCTGACATTAAATCAGATTAAACTTTTCCTGTTTTAGGTCAATTAGGATTACCAAAATTATTTCTACTTGCTAAATGCCAGAATAATGAGAGAGAGAATATTTTAGACAATGTTTTCATTACTTTCTTGAAAGTCAGAAGTTTACATACATTTCATTAGTATTTTGTACCATTGCCTTTAAACTGTATGACTTGGGTCAAACGTTTTGGATATCCTTCCACAAGCTTCTCACAATAGTTGGCAGGAATTTTGGCCCATTCCTCCAGACAGAACTGGTGTAACTGAACCAAGTTTGTAGGCCGCCTTGCTTGCACATGCCATTTCAGCTCTGCCCATAAATGTTCAATAGGATTGAGATCAGGGCTTTGTGATGGCCACTCCAAAACATTGACTTTGTTTCCCTTAAGCCACTTTGTAACCAGTTTGGCAGTATGCTTTAGGTCATTGTCCATTTGGAAGACCCATTTGCACCCAAGCTTTAACTTCCTGGCTGATGTCTTGAGATGTTGCTTCAGTATTTCCACATAATGTTCTTTCCTCATGATGCCACCTATTTTGTGAAGCGCACCAGTCTCTCCTGCAGCAAAACAACCCCACATGATGCTGCCACCCCTGTATTTCACAGTTGAGATGGTGTTCTCAGGCTTGCAAGCTTCCCCCTTTTTCCTTCTTTTGACTTTCCCATGATGTTACACAAAGAAGCAGTCTGTTTCAGGTGTGCCTTAAAATACAATAACTAACTAAAATGTTGTCAATAAATAAAATCAGAAGCTTCCAAAGACATGACATCATCATCTGGGCTTTCCCAAATTGTTTAAAGGCATAGTAATCTTAGTGTATGTAAACTTCTGACTTTGAAGAAAGTAATAAAAAATTGTCTCTCATTATTCTGGCATTTAGCAAATAGAAATATTTTTGGTAATCCTAACGGACCTAAAACAGGAAAAGTGATAAAAAGAAAAGAAAAAAAGCATATGTGTCTTTTTACACAGTGTATGTAAACTTCTGGTTTCAACTGTAAATAGAAATATTTAAACGTTTGTCAATATGATTGAAGCAAATAAAAGCCTAAGATATTAATTAAAGCTTGTTGAAAAATGCTGTATATATTATATATATAATTTACCCCGTTATAACTGTTATACTTCACAAAAGTCATTTTTGATATCTCAATGTCTCTAGCCACGATTCTGCTGTTTCCATAGAGGTGCAGGACTTTTATATTGCACTGACAAACTAACCCACAGTTGGTAAAAAAGTGAGAGGAACCTAAAAAAAGAAAACACACTCTAAAACCGAAACAGTTCATTTAATTCAAAAAAATTGTTGAAACTCATTACATCTAAAAATCTAAGTACTACTAAAAACAAAATACTTAAATAAATAAAAAAGTACTTAATCAGGATCTTTAATCTTTTTCTGTGACTTACAAAACTAAGTTTGTGCCGCTTAAACTTACTACTAAAGGCTGCTTAATTAGGAATCTTTTTTAACTTAAAAAGAGTTTGTGTTACTTTGTTGTTAAATTTTTGCTGTAATCTGTTTCAACAATTTTTTTGCATTAAAGTAACTTATCACATTACAGTGCAGGAACTCCTTCGGGTTCAGAAGAGGGAACATTGACCTCTTTTTCAGGAAGCATCGATTGCAAGTATAAATAAAATGAGCAGCTCATAATCACCAGCAGCTGTGGTCCAAGCCATCATGGCACAGACGAGTAGAGACACAGTCAGCATCTTCATGATCTTCAATAAAGAGAAACAGACACATTGGTAATCCTTCAGAAGAGATGTGAGGACAGTACTAGTGGCTGTCAGAATTCATCAGAGGACGTAGAGACGATGATGAAGACAGAGCAGAGTAGAGAGAAAGAGAGTTGAAGCAAACCTCCAGCTAGATTATCTTCTTTGTCCGCTTGTAGCTTCGACCTTCTTGTGTTCAGGTGCTGAACAAGAGAAATGCCAGCTCTTACATACAGTAAATTACCCTTTGTGTTGATTACAAATCAAGGTTCAAGCGGTGAGATGGAGAAATTCTTGTAAGAGGTGTACCTGCAGCACCCTATGAGAGCTTGTTAAATATTTGTATAACCCCACAGTTTGATTCAAATGTTTGACAATCTGTACAAGGTTCAACAACCTCTTTCCCTCAATTCGGGTAAATAAAAACTTGTTGAGTTGTGGTTGAATATTAATAGAATTTTATATATACAGTCTTAAAAAAAAAAAGGACAGAAAACCACAGCAAAAACATGCTACTTAACTGTGTTGCACTGACACTGGCCATGTGTCAACACTGGAAAAATGCTTACTTCCTCCTTTTACGGTAAAAAAAAGATTTTCTGTTTGAGTGGATAGAAGAACTGGAATTTTTATTAAATAATGTTTTCATGGTGGTTAGAAAAAAGAAGATAGAGGAGTGAGGACAATTTCTCAAATGTTAAACAAGACAGATCCTGGTTTATAGTGAAGTCAAGTTGCAAAGAAGCATTGAACACACACACTGGTGTGGTTCTGCTGTACCACACACATACATTGCAGCACAAGAGGAAGTGTCTTATTGCATTATTTTGTCTTTCATAAGGCAAGAGTCAATAAAGCATTTTAGGAGGGAGCATGGCGTAATTATGAGATACAGACTGTAGCCCTAATTAACATTTGAAATATTAGTGAAACCGAGCAATGCACTGTAAAAAGGGTTTTAAGTCAAACTTGAACTTTAAAATTTGGACTTTTGTTGAGGTAATTTATGTTGTAAATTGTGCAGTGGACAATGAGTTAGACTCATTAGGTGACTATAAACCTGACTCTAAATGTATGTTAATGTTGCTGTTAAACAAAACAAAACGGTGTCCAGTACACTGTTGCAAACAGGAACCTTCCTATATGATGTTGATGCAGCATTAATGGCATATTTCTGTGATAAAATATCTTCTTATTACCAGGGTGCTAACTACAGGGGAGCCGGGCTCAACTTAATGAACTCCCCTGAAAACATGATTTGTGAAATTTTGAGGGGTCTCTAAAATATAGAGAACCTGCTACTTTTGCCATGCAGTTTTCTGTATCGTCATCCTCAGGGATTAATGTGCGTAATA
>NW_026136705.1:0-7913 GCF_905237075.1 Dicentrarchus labrax | reverse complement strand
GTAAACATCACTCTGCATACCTCATTGGCGCGTTAACTCAAGGGAGGTATTAGAGAAAACTTCAAACGAGTCTCATCCAGAATCTCCGTAGCATTAATAAGTATCTTCATAACGTCATCTTCTAATTAACATTCCAGGTGCTCTGTTCTCGTGTGCTGTGTAGAGTGCGTCTAAATAACGACCCCGCCCCTCTACAACATAACAACATTAGTTCCGCTATTAAATACACATCTCTCTCTCTGTGTATATGTGCGTGCTCTTAAAATACACTATAGGAGAAATATCCCTTAAAAAAACGTAAATTATTTTTAATTATTGACTCAAAAGTATAAAATGAACTTAAACTGTATAACTGTCTCTATGACACAGCTACACTCCCACCAAATCGCTGGTGATTTCTCTAATTAACTTAACATATGAATGCTATTGAGAACTTAGTTATGGAATCTGCAACAGAACTGTGCAGTTACTCATAATATTACTCAGCTTCAAGCAGGTAACTGTCATGTGGATAGGCCTCTCTAGGGGAGACTGGTTTAGTTGAGTCGTTTCCCTTGTCCATCTAATGCTGAGTTACTGATCATCAGTTGTAGCTTTCTCACATCCATCGTCATCAGGGTACACTTGGGTAATTGACTTCTGCATCATTCATCTCTTGCACAATCACCACATCATTGACCTTTGCATTTCTGTGTATCTTTTGCCACTTCTTAGTCTCTATTTGCAGGTTCAACAGGTACTCCCTTTTCCATCTAGACCAAACTCGTTGGCTAAATGTTGCACTTTCCTCCATCTTTTGTGAAGATAAAGGTCTTCTTTCACAAACTCTCCTGGTGGTGCAAAGGTATTGAAGACTTCATTGTCAAAATGTGATTGGGTGTAGAGGCTGCGGTCAACCTGGATCATTGAGCAGATGTGCTGTTAGGGGTCTGCCTGTTTATTGATTGCCATGACTTCACAAAGATAAGTCCAAAGGCGGACCATCAAGTCTCCTGGAGACTGAAGTCCAGAATGGATGTCACACACACTTCTTATAGATTCTGATTTGCCTTTCCAAGGCCCCACCCATGGCTTGCTGATGGAGGGTTCATGACAAACTCACAGCCTCGTTGCTTAAGGCATTCTTGGTTCATCTCCTTTACAGCTTCAGGAGTTCACGTCTTGCACCAACAATTGAATTGCCTTGGTCCCAGATCAGTAGTCGAACTCATTTTTCCGTAGGGCAATGAAGCACGAAGAGCATTGATGAAAGCATCGAAGCCGTCATGTCATCAGAAGCTCTATGTGTACCAGCACGAGGCACGAAACAAGTAAATAGCAGGCCATTACCTTTAGTTCCCTTCTTCCCTCCTTGACGTAGAATGGGCAAAGCAGTCCATCCCACAATATATGTAAAAGAGGAGTCGTCTCCATGCGATCATGGAGTAAGATCTTGCCCATTTTCTGTTCTTCAGTGGGCCTTCTGAATGTTCTACCCTTGACGCCTTGTGTAGTGTAGGATGACTCAGAATGGCTACATCAAATATCCAGATGCCATTTAGGCGTTGTTCATTCATTATACCAAGCCCCTGATGTACACACAGTGATGGTAGTCGCTTTATAAGCAACTTTGATACGTGACAGGTCTTTGGCAGTGCCTGGATGCTTGATGTAGGGGTGCAAAGCAGCATGTCTAGGTAACGCCCTCCCACCCTGAGAATACTATGTTCATCCAAAGGGTCAACTAAGTTTTGTTTTTTTATTATAACCTTTCTTAAGAAAGATTTAATTACAAGGTCCTGTTGACCATCCTAGAGTTAGTTTTTCTTTTTAAGATTTAGCTTATTTTTTTGCCTTTGCTCCCTTGTATCCTTACTTTCAAGTCTTTGATGCTTTACAAGCACTTGCCAACTGAACTTTGGAAGCGATGAGTCAAGTAACCTTCCACGCTTCATATTATTATTGTGTTGTACCACAGCCTTACGAACTTCTGGGTCTTAGCTCAGCATCTCCCCACCCTTAACATCTCCTACAAAATCACCAGAAAATCTGGACCAGTAAACCAGTTGGAACAATCAAATCCCTTTGCCCAGATTTATGTGCGTGGTAAGCGAGTTTTCCTTAGAGGTCACAGTCTCCTGGCTTGGATTGGTACCTCCTTGATATGCTTTAGACCTGGTTTTGCAACAAATACATGAAACCGTCTGGCATTGTTGACATATCAAGAACGACCTTTGAATAGTCCAGAAGAAATCCTGCGTCTTCAATTTCCAACTCTCTTTTAAGCATGTCACTTGTCCGAACAGCAACAACAGCGGCCACGAAGCACATGATCGTGGCTTTGCGATGGTGACCCTTTGGCGGAGGCCACTCTTGCCTTGCCCATGACCAAGGGAACAGTGGATTTGGTTTGATGCACTGATTGCTCTAAGTCGTACATTCTCCATACCCTGTGGCGCTTTTCATCAGAAAAGTGATGGAGTTCGTATTTCTTTGCTTCTTTGGAGCCTTCTGGAAGGTAACATAGCGCTGGATCTTGACATCAGCTAAGTTCTGGTGAATCAACAACCATTCCTCCCATTTGGCCGAAGGTCATCAGATAGTAGTTCATCCCACCCAATCTTGTCTCGGCACATCTGCTGAAGTATTTGCTTCCCACGACCAGAGTATGAAAAGGCTACAAATCCGGTAGGTGGTGGATAGAGGCAACTGTTGACAAAACTCCTCTTCTAGTGAGTGGACGCTCATTCACAATCACTCTGAACTGGAACTGGTCTGAAGCTACACACACCATTTAATACCTAGCGCTCTCTCGTTTACGGCTCACCCAAAGCCAAGTCTGGCCTTCGTACCGTTCCAGCACACTCTTCTTGGGTTGATGCAATTACCTCTTGGCGGTTGAGAGCAAACTTGTGGATATGTAGCTTGCCAGCGCTACAAATCTGCCTTGCTTCACTGACCAACTGTATTGCTTCATCTATTGTGAACACACTTGTGAGGCCATCATCCACACAAAAGTTTCTTTCAATGAGCGAATGGATGCTTCGTTGAGTAGCCTTGTCCTTGCATGGCAACATGTTGGAGGCCATAGTTGCTCGCAGCCAGGTGATGAGGCTGCCCTAAAACAAGTGCACTCTCATCCGGTAGACTAGTGGTTGGGCTTAGAGAGTCCCGTTGTCCCTCCAGAGAAATCTCAAATAGTCTTGGTCTTCTGCTTTGACGTGAAATTGATGGAACATGCGCTCAATATCGCACATTGACCTTACTACTGGACCTTTCTCGAAACCGGCAGAGAACACCCTATCCAAGTATTTGTCCAGTTCTGGCCCACTGAGCAGGTGATCGTCCAATGACACACCTTGGAACTTTGCCGAACAATGACATTCGAACACGACCCTTATTTTCCCTGGTTTCTGTGGGTGATACACCCCATGGTCACGGGATCTACCAGGCAGGGCTCTTGTCAAGTTGGTCTTCTAGTACCTTTTCAGCATCTCCGCGTATGTGTTTCACTCACAAAGTTTACATAATCCATGCTATGGTACTACTTGTCCTTCTCAAATCGTTTTCTCAAACACTTGAGACAGTGATCTGCACATTTCCCTGTTGTCTGACAGACTTGGCCTGTCTTCCTTAAATGTGGGAAGAATTTCACAGTGACCATCTGCTTTTATTCTGATTCCTTCCTCCAGTATTGATATGAAGCCCGGAAACCTCTCTTGAGAGAAGTAGGAATCCTCAACAGTTCTCTCTGTGAAGTCTGACTCGAGCACCTTTATCCGCATCTGGTGGGTGATTGCTCCTTGACTTGTGTTCGGCAAATGTATCGGACTTCACTTGTTAGGTTAGTAGGGGCACTTGAAATCAGGGTGCACCTATGTCATTCTATAATGCTGTGGTTGCAGCACATTCCTGCGTGTCATATGTCGACACAGGATTGGCACAGTCTGTCTATACTCAGCCAGGTCTGTTCTTTTGAGCAAATGGCTCATTGTCTTTACTGTATTTTAATTTCTCTTGGCAGCAAGGCTTGAGAACAATTGTAACCTATGAGCAGACCAATGTCACACTAGGTTAAAGGTCCGATCTCTTCAGCAAGGTGCTCCAGGTGCGGCCATGCCCTTACTGTCTCCTTGGGTGTAGGAATATAGCTTAGATTGTCAAGAAGTAGATTCTCTTGAATAAGTTACTGGGAGAACTTGATTTTCTTTGATGAATAAAAACCTCTGACCTGCAGCCCAGTAATCTTTTGACTTGGAATGACAGCTCTCACTGGGATGATATTGTAAGAGCTTTAAATGCACAGGCTCTTTTTGCGTGTCCAAAGTTTCCCCTTCTCTTGCAAGATGAGGTGGTGTCACTTTGTTTGTCAGAAGTGCACCTACGGGAGCCTCAGTCTCTGGGTTACTTGTAAGTGGACAGCTAGACTGGAATACAGTGGATGTATGGGTGCTGTTCATGTCTTGTTCTACTCTGTTAGATGTGGCTTCATACGACGCTACATTGGTCTGTTTAGAATCTGTTCTTTCCTTCCCTCCTTGAGTGTTTCCCACTCTCTTTACATTCATCAACCAGTTGTTCTTTCTTTCCGTTTTCCTTATTGCGGTCTTCATATAAACACGTTGGGTGTTTGCTCTCACATGTCTGAACACTTCTCTATTCTCAGTTCTTTGAATGGTGTCCCTGTTCACAAACATCAAAGCACAATTTCTTCATTCGCACAAACTTGACTCGTTTTGCTAGAGACTTGTTCCTGAACTTCCGGCATGTCTGGATGTCATGGTATACTTCTCACAAAGGCACACTCTTGCATCTGGTCTTTCTTCAGGTAATTTGCAAATACCTTTGCACCCATGGTTCGCAGCCTTTGGTGTCTTCGCATTTTTTCACCATCACCGGACTTCAGGCATGAAGTGGGTCACTGGGTTACAAGCTATCTTGGCTTCTTTGGTGACAAGTTAACAAATTGGCTGAAGCTGAGATTCCCAGCTTGCTTCTTCAATCTCAATGACCTCTCTGTTCCACCTGGCGGTTAACAATCAGGAAGTTTGCTGAGCATTTTTGGTTTTTACCACAGTCATTTAAGTTTCAAGACTCTTAATCTGCGACATTGCAGCTTGACAGCCTCCCAGGAAGTCTGAGAACCTCTCTTAGTTCGGTGCTGTCCTTGGGTCCTATCTTTTTGCCATACAGTGAGCTTATCCCTGAAGGCTTTGTAATCTAGGAACTTCCATACCTTTCTTCTAGGATGTCCCATGCTGCATAGTAGGCTGCATCTGTGCTAACAGGTGAAGTACTCTCACTGGCTTTCCTTGCAGGTCCCGCTTCTTTTATACTTGCTGAGGTAGTAGGCACCTTCTCATTTACTGGAATATTCTTCCGGTCGATCAATGTTTGGAAAGAATTTCCAGTCTTTGGCCTGTAATTGGTCTCCACTGAAAACAGAAGGCTCTGGTACTGGGGCCGGCTCTTATGGACTCTGCTATTTGCTTTAGCCCATTGCTGTAGTGCTATCCTCCTGATGAGCATTAGCAGAAGTTTTGCCCTCTTGTTGCAGTTTTGTCATCGTGGCGGGTTGTACATGTGCAGCCCCTTGGTGGTACAGTGTGATGTACTGGGAAGCTTCCTGGGTTCAGTGCAGGTTTTCCTGCATAGGCTTGCAATCATAGAGCAACTCTGATATCTCTCTTCGTCTGAACCAATGTCTTGTTTATAGACTTGCAGCCTTGCTTTGGCAGCATTCATCTTCTTAACTGTCTCTAAACGCTCTATCTGTCTGCGCTTCTCTTCTAATGCCTTTTTTCCTCTTGCAGCACTTTTCTGCTTCTTGTATTGCAAGCCTCTGTATATTCTCAGCTTCAAGATTTTCAAGCTCTTGTTTTTCAAGTTCCATTTCTTCTAGAACCTTTAAAGTAGCTTGGTTACAGCTAGCTCCGCTGCAGCTTCTTGTTTCTTGGTAGAGGACAGACTTGAATGTCTTGATTTTGTGCACTGAACCTCTGAGATGCTGATAATGAGAACACAGAGCTAGTATCAGGCCTGCATGCTTGTTCTTTATGAAACTCTTGAACTTTATCTTTCCCTTCAAGATGGTTCCATGGGCGTTCAAGATCTGCATTGAGACAGAATGAAGTGTCTACCTGCTCGATACGTCGGGTTTCCCCATCAGGGACCATGTGTTTGCGCAAGTCTTCATAAACTCCTTTTACATCTGTTGAAGCATGGTTGATTTTGGTTAGTAAGTCTTGTAATTATCTCACTTGAAGGGTGATCCTTTGAGTGCTTTCTTAGCCTCATGGCAAAGGCTTTCATTTGTAGTAAGTGCTCGAAGCGATGCTGAAGGCTTTTAGTTGTGGCATCATAGAGTGCTTGACCCCTTTCAGTAAGTTTTGGGTTCTCTGGCTCCTTCGTGGTCCTTCTTCTGCAGCAGCTTGTGCCTCTGCACTTAGGTCTGGCTTAACTTTTAATAGGTTTGTGTCAAGCGTTTCATTATCCTGTGTTCTAGACTGCTGCTGTAACTCCCCAGCTTCATCCGTACCGTCTAAGTCCAACTTATTATGTGCCCATTCATACTCAGACATCTTCAATATTGTTAGTACATAAATTAGTTAAGCAAGCTTAGCACTTAAATGTTGCTAAACAGCTTATAGTTTAAATTGACTTAATAATGTTAATGTGACTTAATGTGTCCTGAACACCCTGTCACAATACAAATGCACTTATTTCCCCTTATAATGCACAAAGAACACTTCCCTTTTAACCATTAGCAATTTACACAAATAGTGGTTGTGTATTTGCTGAGTAAAGGTGTAGCTTCACAGTAAATCCAGCATCAACAGGCACTTTAACATGTATATGCTATAACACTACTAACACTTTGAAACTTATAGCACCTCTTTAAAGCGTTATTCACACGCCAAAATTGCTCAGTATGAATGAAATCAGCATTGACTTTAACTTGTAACTTATTTGAAACATGTACATAACATAACACTTTGCACTTTTGGCAGTATGGTCCCTTTAAAGCAGTCAGCGAGGCTACTCCACTTCTTAACATTCAACTTGTTTTAAATGTGTTACTTATAGTTAGCGCCCCTTGCAGTGCTATTGAACTCTTGCCACTTGCTTATGTTACCGGCGTATGCACAGTCTTATCCCCGCTTAAGCTAGAGTGCGATGACACTCATTAGCAGCTCTGTCCGCAGCAGGTGCAGAAAGTCATCTCATCACTTGTGTAGACTTGATGCTGAAGTTCTCTCTGTACTCCCTCAGTTTAAATCACGAACACAAGTCGTTCCTTTTTATGCACAGGCATTTATTTGCACATCGGTGGTCAGTCATGCCGTGAGAATAGATAAATTAAAATAAACAAATCACAATTGAGTTTCATATCATACAAAGCATTTCAAAATAGAATAACATCAAAGGAATGTTCTAAACATAACAAATACAGTATATATTTTCGATTTGCTCCAACATGCGTTGTTCTACGTTAAGTGAAACAGGTAATATTTAGTCATCACGTTACTCCGTGAGCATCTTAAACATTGTAAACATAATGTAAACATCACTCTGCATACCTCACCGTGGCCGCGTTAACTCAAGGGGAGTAGGAAAGGAAACTTCAAACAGAGAGTACCATCCAAATCTCCGTAGCATTAATAAGTATCTTCTTAGCGTCATCTTCTAATTAACATTCCAGGTGCTCTGTTCCTCTCCTCGTGTGCTTGTAGAGTGCGTCTAAACTAACATGACCCACCCCTCTAAACATAACAACATTAATTCCGCAACAAATACAAATACATCTCTCTCTCTGTGTATATGTGCATGCTCATAAAATACACTGCTAACAGAAATATCCCTTAAAGCGTAAATTATTTTAATTGTTGACTCAAAAGTATAAAATGAACTTAAACTGTATAACTGTCTCTGAC
>NW_026136704.1:34598151-34614956 GCF_905237075.1 Dicentrarchus labrax | reverse complement strand
AAGTGACTATGGCGTACATTAGGGCGATTTTAAACTCTTCAACATATGTGGATCGGTAAGACAAGATAATTACATAATACATACATAATGACGCATCAAAAGCAGAAAACGACGTCGGCAGTCATACACAACCACAAAAATCATTATAATATAATATCCTTATTAACTCTATTCATCTGTTACTTCGATCATCATGCATTAAATCTGCATTAGGTAGTCACAATCAGGAGCCACTGGCTTCTCCTATATGGGGTGCCGTTTGTAAAGCGGCTCACGCTGAAAATAACAGCAACATTTTGTCACATTTAGCTTCAGACAATGTTTAAAAAACTGGTATGAATTTTTGAGGGTCACTTTTTTGCACGTTTACAACAATATTTGTCAACTTAAAGATATTTTAAATAGTTAAATCCAAATATTAAATGTTACACCTAAATGTTAAATGTTAAATCTGAATGTTAAATCTAAATGCTAAATGTTAAATCTAAATCTAAATGTTAAATCTAAATGTTTAATCTAAATGTTAAATGTTAAATCTAAATGTTTCGGGTGAAACTAAATATCTAACTAATATGCAAATTCAAATAACCGGAAGTACCAAAATAAAAGCTTGAGGAGGTCAGTGTGTGTTTATAGTGTCAAATAACGAATAAAAACCATCTCATCCGGGTGAATGGACTCCTGGACATGGATTGGACTAAAAGTGTGTGTCAAAATAAGTAATTAGTGATAGTGACCTATCAACACATGGTTAATTTTAATATTCAAATGAGCCATGTGTTGATTGCCACGTGATCACCGCAGTTGCTAGGTTACCACCAGGCTGTCAATCAAACTCTCAGCGACAGAGAACGTAACGTGAGTAACGTGAACTAACGTCGGTTGTTGGACTGAAATTCTGAAAATGCTCATACTCATATGTAGATAGGTAAAGCCCTTTATCCCCAGATAAAACCATTAAGAACAGTTTCTGTGTGATGTTTATTAGACCTATGTAATCTGGATCATACCAAACAAATATCTGCTTGCGTGTCCCCGTGTATGCAAAGTGTCCTCCTGTTTGATGTGAAGGAAATGGCCACCCTAGTCAAAGTGAGCACCCTCGGGCTGGCTATAGTGGCTATACAGGTCACAAGTCCCACACCCTTCATAAGTGACACTAGAAACTCAAAGTACTCTTCAAATACTGTTTCTCCAAACGTGTTTATTATTTTAGGTAGTTATTATCACGATGATCCATGTCCAAGAGTCCATTTCCCCGGATGAGATGGTTTTTATTCGTTATTTGACACTATAAACACACACTGTCCTCCTCGAGCTTTTATTTTGGTACTTCCGGTCACTGGCATTTTGAATTTGCATATTAGTTAAATATTTAGTTTCACCCGAAACATTTAGATTTAACATTTAACATTTAGATTTAACATTTAACATTTAGGTGTAACATTTAATATTTGGATTTAACTATTTAAAATATCTCTAAGTTGACAAATATTGTTGTAAATGTGCAAAAAAGTGACCCTCAAAAATTCATACCAGTTTTTTAAACATTGTCTGAAGCTAAATGTGACAAAATGTTGCTGTTATTTTCAGCGTGATCTGCTTTACAAACGGCACCCCATACTCCTAGTGCTCCTAATGGCATTTGTAAAAATCCAACAGATCTGAACAAAAACACCCATGCAAACAAAATGTATAGCTGTCAGATAAAAAGCATCATTATTTGTGTTACTAACAAAGCAAACACAATCCAGGGAAACGCAGATGGAAATTTGTTCTAAAAAGTAATAATGACCAGTATAAAAAGAAAGTATTATGAGAATTGTTGCGTTGAACATTTCCCACAAATCCATTTTTAGGACTATATTGCCATTTGAATTCACATTAATAGGAATATGTCTGTGCGCTTTGTTTGCTTGACATTTAACACACCTACCAATTAGATTTATAGATTTTCCAGTGAATAGGATAGCTTCAAATGGGGGAAAATATATAGCTGCTAGTGGCCTTTTAGAAACAAAGTCGGAAAAATCACCAAGCTGGCAACACTGAACGAGGGTGCTGGGCACAACCAAGTCAGGGAAGTAACACAATTAATGTTTTCCTGAATAAATGTAAATTCAATTAAAATAAATAGAAAATAACAAGAGAAAATGCTCAAAAAAAAGGCAGACTTATTCAACATATTTTCTATCATATATTACTGGGAACAAATTGGTACTTTTTTACTTCCAGTGTTGCATGCATGGTTATGCCCTAGGTTGTAGTCCAGTACCTCATTCATGGTGGAGAAATCACATTCACAGTTCAAAGATGAATCAAGTCCCTTTATTACTTGCAGCATGGAGAGAAGACCGCAGCATGAATGTTCGCTCCCAGACTTTCAGAATGATCTACCGTATATACCATCCAGTATATTCAAGATCACCTGGATACGTCCTAACAGTATCACTTGTAACTCACATGTGAACATCCTTAACACAATGGTGACTTATTAACAGATTCTTAGCAGATTTTTCCCTACCATAAAAAACACTTAACCGAACTTAATACATTTATTACCCCATTTCACAGTCTAATACAGTAAAAATAAATAAATGCAGCATATTTCTATGATTATTTGGAAATTACAATAATATTCTTTTTAATTTGTTACTTTAACTTCTCAGTTTACTGTAGACAGACACAGTAGATAATACTATAACTCAATTTAGCAGTTTCCTAAAATATTAGTCTTAAATGCAATCAATATTAGAACTTCATTATTCTCAGGGCTGTAGACATTTGCTTAAGCATTTTTGTGAATATTGTGCAAAATAAGCAATAAAAACTTAGAGAGAATCAAAATCATTTATTTCAAAAGGCAATATCAACATGAATACTGAATACTGCTACTTTCAAAAAATGGAAAAAAAGAAAATAAACCCTGTTGGACGACGCTGAGAAGAGATTTCGAGTAGCAAACAGAAACAGCCTAGTAGTGTCTGCTTTAGACTATTGCAATAAACTTAAATTCTTAAATTGCTTGTCAGAGCATAACCTGCTTGTCAGGGCATAACCTGCTTGTCAGGGTATGACCTATAGCTGACTTTTTGGGCCAATGTCAATATTATTTAATATTGTCTTTAACACATAAGTTTGAACACTTGTTCAATAATACAATGGGTCTAAGAAAAAGACCAACGCAACAAATACAGAGGAAATAAGAGTTTAACCTATCCTGTGAGGTATGCTTATGTTCTTGCAAAACCCTTTTAAATTACAATCTCAGAATTTTCTGCAAGAAACTGCTGCCAGCAAAAATATACACCAGTAAGAGAATTTTGAAACACATAAAACTAAAAAATAGTCCTGTGAGTTAGATTAAAATTTCCTCAAAACTCAACTTAAAAGATTTACATTATGTAATCTGCAATGCATTTTCTGCTTTCTGTGAAAATGCAGAATATGCAGAATTGACAACATTTACAAATGTAAGAACATTTTTAAAAAGGGCATTAAGGCCGCTTTTGAAACTATTACAGTAGAGTTACAACATTTTGACAATATGCATCAATAATATGGATCAAAAACAACACTTAGGGAAGAAACTGTAATAGGCACCTGTGCCAATCCAAGCTTGCGACTTGCAGTTAATTTATTAAAATAGTCCTGTGAGGTGGGTTTGTGTTTTTACATCTTAGTTCCGGTGGGAGTCTGGGTGGGTGTGAACGGCCCTGATTCAAATCTTGTGGATCCAGGAGAGATGACCATCAGTTTGTTAGCCGCTATTCCTCTGTAGCATTATTCCAGTGTTGCCACTGTCAAACAATATCAAACAAATATTATACAATCAGGAATGTACAATATACCCTCCAAGCTAATGCTTATAAAGCTAATAATACCAGTTCTCTTGTGGCTTAATGTGGCAATGCCAGACTGTCAAAACAACACATGGACAAACCGAACTAGCTGAATTCCGTTAGCTCATTGTAAAACACACTTCATTAAAAGTCGACACAAACAAAATAAAACTCACCAAAACTATCTCTAGGCGATGTTCCAAAAATCCTATGGTTTGGTTGAAATAAATAATTTAAAACAGTAGCATACTGTTTACGGCCTCTGTCCTGTTGCTCCAAGTTAAGAAGCCCACAATGCATTGCTAACTACAGTACTACACTGTTAAACATGAAAACAGTATTTTAGTTTTGAAAATTGGCTGTAAATTTACATCAATTGCTTACAGTGTATGGTATAATATAGGTCAAACACAGATTAGTGGTAATGTAATGGCTTCAACATAACACAACTGTTATATTATTCATGAAACTGGAGTGTTTCTAAGTTGAGACACACTTAGGATGTTATTACAATAAACAATGAAATGGGAATTTCACAGAGGCTGGTCCCCATTCACAACCTTATAGAGGTGGTAGATCACAATAGATTCGTAAGAGTCACAGTAGCTTCTTCAGTTTCCCCCTAATAAATCACAGTAAAGTCATTCCAGTGTGCGGAGGTCTATTATGATTTTTACCTATATAGTCCTGCAACCTATCAGCACCTGACTGTTCCTGGCTGTGCATGGAGAGTTTTCTTTACTATATGGTTTAATTCAGTAGGCACTGACTGTTGTTTCATATTTGTTAGTTTGTTCTTTCCTTTGCTTTCCTATTTTGTGATAAAATGAACACTGCTCTCCATACAGGCCACGAGCAGGACTTCAAGTCTGGTTCTTACATGGTTTTGGAAAGGATGCATGCTCATATTGCCTAATTTTTTTTCAATGGAGAAAGTTTTTAGCTTCCTGTAATTATTTTGCCAATGAGGGTGTGTGAGCAGCAGGAACTGAAGCATAAAAATGTAAGTAATGTTAAGAATCACTAGTTTCTTCTGCTTGTCCAGGTTTCTCCACCTGGATTAGGAAAACATATGTGAGTCAAAAGCAGTGGAACTGAGGCAACATGTGTGCCATGTGCAGCAATCATCAGCAGCTGTTTCAACTAAAGACTTTAAGAAAGTTGATGTACTGCAGTACTGTCATCACCGTCCTCTCTCTCATTCTGCTGTTCTTTAACTACAGGTGAGTGAAATTACTATTCTGATCTACTTCAGTATGACAGTGATTCAAATATCTTGAGTTTCATGGCTCTAGGTGGGTAGAGAAAGAGAGAGAGAGGGAGAGAGAGAGAGTGACAGACAGACAGACAGACAGACAGAGAGAGAGACAGACAGGTGCACAGCAACAACAGTAGCAACAACTACACTAATAGTAGTGACTGATGATGACGAACATGAAGAAGATGATGATGACGACAACAGCAACGATGGGGGACAATGAGCAGTGACAATAGTTATAATAGTAACTGTAGTAATAATAATATTAATAATAATAATAACAATAATATCAGTGATATTAGCAATGGGAGTCAAGCAGGACCATGGCAGGAGGCTCCACCAGGATCCATGAGAACCTGCGAGATGAGAAAGCACAATAACTCCGGGGAAGAAGTGAAGTTAGTAACATGCATTAGTGGGACATGAATGAGTGCAGAAAGAGAGAGAGAGGAGCTCAGTGCACCATGGGAAATCCCCTGAAGTCTAGGCCTATAGCAGCATAACTAAGGGATGGTTCAGGACTCACGTTGATAAAAACTCTGAGAATCAGAGTACGGGCCAGGAGCGCGGTACACTATAACAAATAGAACTGGCTGCAGTGTTTTCCAGTTTGGGTGAGAAAGACTAAGAACAAGGCTTTCAAATGAATTATAATTTAGTTTAGGTTTAGGGTCCATTAAAACGCTCAAATCATATATGGCTGCTACTCCACCTCCTCGGCCGGTAACTCGAGGAACGTGAGTATTAATATGACTGGGGGGGTGGATTCATTTAGGCTAACATACTAATTCATTCACATTATTTATATGTGTGTTAAAACTAAATTAGGGTTCCAGTTGAGAACCAGTTCCAAGTTGTCCGATCCATCAGAATCCTATGTCACAGAGCTTATTATTTCCTTTTATCAATCACTGGACAAAAAGAGCCTGTATCTGGACCGATCCAGTTGTATTCAAGTTTATGGATCTGCATCCAGATCTGTAAATCATATCACTCACCGACTGGAGAATTATCAACACCTGTTCATTTGATGTGCCCAACTCTTAATATTCACATAATGATAGTGCAAGGAAACGCACTTTGATTTGCATTTTCTTTTGCAGATTTTGTTTGATTTTTGAAGTTTGTTTAACATCTACATGAAAACCAATTAATTATCAAACTGTTTATGTCTTTAGACAAGAGAATATTACTTCGGGCACTAAACATCTTTGTTACTTAAACATGTATTGTTTTTAGGGAATTTGCTGAAATGTTTGATTATGATTTTGTTTCTAAAAATGCTGAGCTGAATGCTCTCTTACTCTCTCGTAAATAGTTTTGAACATTTACCATAGTAAAATGTTGACATCAGCTAAATGATTTGCTGTGGATGCACAGGGTCGACTGGATCAAGTTCTACAAAGCAACCAGTGAGCCTCAGATCTTTGTGCAACCCGCAGTGCCTCAACAATGTGGTCAAGGACAAATAGGTAAACTAATTTATTTCTGAACGCTGCTTTTTAAGAAATGTAGAATGTCCCAAAGAAACATTTCCTCTTCCTGCTCTCCTCAGCTGCTGTTTATTATTTAACTTCCTATTTCCTGTACCTAAACTCCTTGTGATCATTCTTGATTCACCTTAATGCTATTATTGCTGTGAGAAAAAAAACTTTATTCCATCTACGTTTCCTTAAGGACGGTCTCTGTCTGCTTTCAGTCAGACTGTGGATTAGTTCTTTTGTGGTCAGGGTTAGGTCAGGGTAAGTCAGTTGATGTGTACATTGGACATTTGGGGTAATAATATCATTGTTTGCCTTTGTTTTCTCTTTCAAATAAGTTGAACTAACCTGGGAGTGTGTTTCCTACCTGTCTGATTGTCTGACTGTTCATGTGTCTTGACCCATCTGATTTGCAGAGAAATAGGCAGCTTAGTATCTTTTGTGGAAAGACAGACATTAATGTTAAGCACTTATGCACCAACTCGGTCTAACATTTTTCACTCATGCAGTTCCTCAGGGACAAAAGGTCGCAGTCAACAAGACAAAAACGCTGCTCATGTCAGCTTATCAGGAGCACCGTACAGGCAGAAAGGAGGTCAGTGAAAAAAAGCAGGGCACCAACTCCGCCAAGTTTCACTTCCTGTTCCTCTGATCGAGTCCCAATCTGATACTTGTATTTTCTAGATAATACAGGTGCACAGTGTTTTAACCGTAAATTTACCAAAATCCATCTACCATTAGAAAAATCTTTTCTTAACCTAAAGTAGTTTATTCTAATTTTTTTTT
The DNA here is from genome assembly GCF_905237075.1 of Dicentrarchus labrax. NCBI lineage: Eukaryota > Metazoa > Chordata > Actinopteri > Moronidae > Dicentrarchus > Dicentrarchus labrax. The sequence continues at coordinate 34,607,589 of NW_026136704.1, read as the reverse complement.
ATTGTAACCTCAAATTAAAAGTCCATTTACCTTGAGGAGTTGTCCAGGTTTCTGAGGTTTCTCTCTTGATGTTGAGAAGTGTCTGCAACCCCATAAATCAATCAATCCCTCAAAATATATTTGTATAGCATCTTTCATACATGCTATGACAAAGGTTCAAAGAATATCACAGGTGTAGACTAAAAATAATAACTAAATATGATAGCAGAAGTATATGCACACTTTAAAATTTGTAAACAGAAAGTTTAAAGGTTATTCACAGTTAGATGTGAAAATGTTTGTGAAACGGGCTGCAATGACCCCAACGTAAGCTAACTGTGCCTGTCGCCGAGATTGTTATTCCTAAGTGTCAGGCAACATTATGAAAATGATCGCCACAGAGATAGACCATTGTTTAACTAGAAACAGCTGTAACATCACTGTTTCTTGCCACCAAAGACAAATACAGTATTTTACCTCTCATACCATCGTAACATCGTAACTTCATTCAAAGTGGACAGAAACAAAATAAAATCACAAAATCATCTTTGTCAGACTTTCTACAGTTCCAACAATGCCTGACTCTGGTTTGGTTAAAAAAATCCTTAATTCACAAACGTAAAACCTGTATTCTCATATATATTCTCAGTTTGTAACCTTTGTAGGTATAAGTACAACAAAATAAAACAATAAAATAGGTATTTAAAAAAAGATTTTAAGTTTACCTACTCCCCTTAACCTTGTAATAACATCCTTAATTTTGTCTTCTGGTGTCAGGTTCGTGTTATTGCAGTGGTGCTGAGGAGTGAGACAGTAGCCTATCGCTGCCTCCTCTGTTGTCATGACCAACTGTACATCTCTGAAGGTGTCAGCAACATCCACACCAATCACTTTGGTTTTGCATATGGGACAGCAGACATCATGTGTCCTCTCCCCTCAGGCTGTGAGACTCCATCTTATATCACTGTGACCTCTGCTGCAGCAGACTCTGAAGGTAGTCACCCAATGTTTAAAGTAAATTTCACTGCCTGTAGTGTTTGATCCATAGACGTCAACAGACATTTGATATCTTTGTTGGTGATGACTTTATTCAGGTGTTTTTTAAACTTTAAACTTGTTCTTCATGAGTACAGTATATAAACGTTATTGTCAAAATGTATCTGTGGTTCTTTTATGTGGTCACTTAGATAAACCTGACAAAGAGTTTTTGAAAGTGAATAACCAGAAGGCCATAAGTGACTCCTTTCCTTACAATTTCACCGTCTGCCTCTCCACCATGTTTGATTTCACCAACGTGCTGCAGGTAACTTCTGTTGTTTGACTGTCAGGCATTTTAGTGCTTACATGCCCCTGGAGTGTGTCAACTAAACACTTGTGTTGTATTGTAGCTGGTCCAGGGTTTGGAAATGCTGCAGTTACTGGGGGTGAACAGAGTTGTCATCTATAAGACCAGCAACAGCCCTGAAATAAAGCACGTACTGGACTACTACACACAAAAAGGTGGAGTATGGTGGAGGTGGAATATTCTGTGTGTAATTGCACTAGCAGCCACAGTAGGGGTATTTTCTCCATCCATCCATTTTGAATACCTTTCCATTCACCGTTATCATGTGAACAGTGTGCACAGACCTTTCCCCTGCATTGACTTCCTCCCATCTGCTCATTCATGGTTCAACAGTAGCGTATTTCCTCGACTAGCTGGCACTCCCCAGTCAAACTTATTCACAGTTCAGTTCTTTATCCTTGGAAAGACACTGATCCCAATATCAACATGACTTGGAAAACAATGTAATCCCTGACAGCACTATGCTATCCAGTATCCAGAAATCCCCTGCCCCTAAACTGGATTTATATTTGTGTGTACAGTGAGCTTATCAGAGCTGGTTGCTGCTGCACTGAGACTGTACTGTAGAGTCAATGTGCAGCAAAACCAAAGCTAGTTGTTACAAAGCTCCACAGAGCTACAGGTTTCATGATAATTGTCTGTGTTTCCATCAATACAATACAGCCTGATTCAGTACCAGTTGTGTTGCATGAATTTTGATCTGGCTAAATGTTGTGGTGGTTATTTCCAACTTGGATACTGGAGACAGCACTGGCACAAATTGTGCAGGAAGACCGATGTGCTCTATGCAGCCGCACGGACGGTGGGCAGTTGTTCTATATCTTGGATGAGAAAAGAAATAGACTGAGCTACAACAAGGAAGAAATGCATATCTTTTTGGATATCTTTTTTTCCTGCCACAAAAGTGTGAAAAAATTAACAACAACAAGAATGGCGGACTCCCCCACTAACAATTAAAACCGCCATATAATTACTATTTTATTACTTGTTATAATCAATTTTTTCCAATGTCTCCTCAGGTTTAGTAGAGGTGATTCCTTGGTCTATGTCCAGATTCCTGAATGTATCTCGAGGCTGGCTGCCTGAACACGGTCCAGGTGACCTCCACTACTTCGGCCAGATTCCTGCTCTCAATGACTTTATTTACAGATACATGTACCAATCCAGATATGTGGCCCTGCAGGATATAGATGAGCTCATACTGCCCCAGTCAGTCAACAGGTAGCACTATCTTTATGAAATGAGGCAAATGCCTGGTATCAGATTAAGTTCCTTATCAAGTTGTTACATAAGCAGCGAATAAGCAAATATATGAATAACTAATTAAAGGATAACCTCTTTTGTAATGTTTGACTATATTGTATTGTCTGTATTTATAGTGTATTTATTACCCATTTGTACAAATTTACTTCATTCATGGGTGTGTTTTAAAATGGTTCATATATTTTACCACTATTTGAGACCCAATATATCTTTATGTGATGACAATTACCTTAGGATAATTTATAATGTTTAAACAGCAGTTATTGATACTTAATAGGAGTTATATATGTTTACAAATTAAACATAGTGTGCTGTTGTATGTTACAAAGCATGTATTCTTTTTTTATATTCTTTTACCAACGTATTTTTTTCCTTTTAAATTATTCTCTTACCAGTTGGTCGGAGCTGTTGCCTCTGCTGGAAAAGAAATATGGGGCTGACAAGTGTTACATGTTTGAGAATAACGTGTTCCCCAACACCATCACTCTGCCTCCTCCCACCTCCGAAACTCTGCCCCCACAGAGCCGCTGCTGCCCCGGCTGGCAGAATGTATCCGGGGTGAACATTCTGGCTCACCTGTACCAGGAACCCATCATTAAAGAGACTCATTACAGCAACTTCAAGATAATTGTCAACCCCCGAGCTGTGTTCATCCCAAAAGTCCACGGGCTGCTGGACTCACTGCACGGCTGCTCCTGGGTTGACAGGAATATAGCACGGATGTACCACACCAGGTAGACTGATGCTTGTGTACTCACTAATCAGATCACGTGTGATTGCTCTGTTTTTTGTTGGCGGTGTCAGGCTCCACGTCGTAGGGTGTTACAGTGGTCTAACTGTGTTAGTTTAATCAATTAATGGCTATCAAAATTTATAATTATCAAAAGATAATACAAAATGACTTTAATTAATATTAAAGATCATTGGGGCACCACCCTTAAATAAGGGAACGATAGCCAATAATTGATTGATCAGTCCCATAAAAATACACTAAACTATTAATTCCTATACCAAAAATAAATAACAAATATATACACTCTTTATAGTGCAAATAAAAAAAACTTCTGACAATTGGTAGATATACTGTACTTCAAGTATTTTCTTCCTCGAAAAAGTAGAACAGTGTAACAATATGAGGTGCTTTCAATCTAACTGAAAAATACAATGTATAGCAAAACTAAGGAATCCAAATATAAACAGGTAATACATAAGAAATAAAAAATACACCTCCATAAAAATAAATCTCTTTCTCTGGCCATTGACAATCTCACTTCAACAAATAAATCTAAATGAAATGATGCTCTTTAAGCAATGTACCAACAATGTATTCAAACAATATATACACTCTTTTTAGTGCAAATGTAATAAGATGCAACACAACTCGCCATACCTGTCTCTTGTTTACTGACTCCCTTGTGTTGTTCATTGTGTGTCCGACTATGCGTGCTTTCGAACACCTGCTCAACTCTACCTCTGATTGGCTTACCATGAAATTTTACTCAACCTCAGCCAATCGTCAGCATGTACCTTGTCTCGTGCACTGCCCACTAACCAAGGAAGAACAGTAAAAAAAAAAGTCTTTGCCTCTCGGCTTAGAGATCTAGTTGGTCTGCTGAAAAAAACACTGACAAATGAACAAGTTCATGTTTAAAGGTATCCTTGGATCCCAACAGCGGACTGTGACAATTCCTTCATATCATTTGTTCAGGTAGCTGCAAGAAATAACTAATAACCAATAACTAAATCTGATTGTTAGATGCAGTAATTATTGATGAACACATTATTCTTTTGTACCAAATGAACAAAGATAGGGAAGATTTTGTCAAACATGAATTTTAACCTGATCATTGTGTTGTAAAACTTGTTTACATGCACTTGAAAACTACAGATTATACTTTATTTCAATCTGATAAAAACAGTTTAAATCAGTTCTCTTTTAGATTTGTGATCTTGGATTAAAGTGGCGTGTAATATTCAATACAGCTGAGTGTCGCCTCAAATGCAAATTTACTAAAACCAACATTTACTCTCCAACCCTTTCCAAACAGCTATGTTTGTACATCACGTTTCTTTCCTCTTTCTGTCTGTGCAGAGCTCCAAAACAACCCAATCTGACACCAGACCAGCTGATTTATGATGGCCGACTGCTGAGCTACAGTGCCCAGCTCACATTGACTGTCAATACTGTGCTCATGGAGAGTGGACTTCTACCAGAGGATTGTGTGTGTGTGCTAGAACAAGAAGCCAAGTTGTAACAGGATCTTTTTTAACGTCTTTAAGATAAATATATGTTTTAAGGATATTTGCCTTTATTGACAGGAGAGCTCAGGATAGACAGGAAAGGGGGAGAGAAAGAGAGGAGATGACATGCAGCAAACAGCCACAGGTTGGACTCAAACCCCAGCTCTACCAGGGGAGCTACAAGGACGCTGCTGCAAAGGTGTTTAAAGACACATATAATTGAACACACAGCAAACAAACAGTCTTTATTAAACAGGGCTACGTCTATACACCTTTGATAGCAGCTCTCTGAGGCGGAACTTTGGCCCAGCAGTGCTTTGAGCTAAATGCTAATATCAGCATGCTAACACAGACACACACACACACTGACACTGCTAAAGTGTGTGAAACCGGTAAAATGCATCGTTACCTGAATAAAATGACTCTGAGTTTGAATATTGTTGGAAACATTTGGGATAATGGAAGTACACAACTCAACATAATATATAACATAGGTTGCACATCAATGAGCCACACTAGTTTATTTTGACTCAATCACACATACACTGTCCTGCTGTACGAATACTCGCTAGAGCACCAAATGTGGATTAATCCGCCACAGAAAATAGTCCCTAATGAGTGCATTGCAAATTTCTTCCCCTTTGAGTTCAAAGAGCTGCATTTCCTGTTTGTATCATTATTTCCTTGTTTGGGTTATTTTTTCCATACTGTATAATTCATTTTCTTTTGTCGATCACAGTTCTGTATCAGTTACTGTTCAGTAAATGAATGAATCTGTTGAGGAGCAGGTCTTCTAATGTTTGCAGACAATAAAACACCTCTGGCAGCTTCAGTTGACAGAATATTTTGTATCTATGCTAGCACTGTTCAGATAAAAACAACGGTACATTAGAATTGCACCAACTTACCAAGAGAAGGCTACATTAACTAAATATAGATGACAAGCCATTGCACTGATGTTCACTGTCGTATATGTTTCTGTGGAATACCTTAAAATGTGAGAAACGTGAAGAAACTGTTCACAAAAGACAGAAGGAAATATTAACTTGAAACTGTTGCTGCCTTTTTACACATTTGTTCATTAAGTTATTGTGTAATGTCATTGTCTGAAGAAAATCCTACTGTATTTGTAATAAAGGTTTGGGACTGGATACATTTTCAGTATATATTTGAAGTCTTACTGCGTTATCATGTCTTACTTTTTTCACCTTTTGTAGTTCCCCTGTGTGTCCACTGGAGGGCAACAAACATTCATGATTCCACATGAGCATCAAGGCAGTTAGGACAACTTGATCTCCAGACCAGGAAACTGTTCATTTAGTTTTTCATCAATAATTATGTTATTTGTAATAAACACATTAGTAAGGAATATATTGATATTGATAAAATTATAATAATGATAATTATACTGACATTAATCACAAATATGTTGTAGTTGTTGCAGTACCATAATGTGACCAGTGGGTGGTGCTGAACATTCATGTTTCTGAAAAGAAAACACATCAAAAGTCAGCACCACTAGTGTCAAGATACAAACAGTACAATACAGTTTATCCACTGCTAAGTATGTAAATGAAGGCAAACGAATTATTCACAAGAGTTGTTTTTATTGTCGGGATTATACTTAAATAACAAAGTGTCTGTACAGTGTATTAGTACAGATCTCTCTCTCTCTCTCTCTCTCTCTCTCTCTCTCTCTCTCTCTCTCCCCTGTTTCTCTTTATTAATCATTAAATATTGTTCGTTTATCCCTCCCTTTTAAATGAGAAAGGATTGTAGTGGGAGAGCTGGGTGTCAGGTGTGACTGTGTGGCAAATAGTTTTAGGTAGGAGGCCCCAGTTTCCAGCCCAAGCTTCCCCAGATATGCATTCCCTTTTCCCAGATTTACAATACTTTTTTTTTCCTTATTAAAACCCTGTTCCTGGAGCACATGCATTTGGACTGGTTGTAGTGGCTAGGACAGTTACACCCTGTTTTATGTGCACTGCATTATCCTGTTATTTTCATCCAACAAACAAAACTTTTCTGTATTTGACATTTGAAAATCATATGTTGATTTTGTACCTATTGAATTCTAACTAGTAAAAAACTAGTAAAACCTGAGTTTTAATTTGTAGTCAGCTTGTTTAATCTTTGTGTACAAGACACCAATTGTAAATTTCAATTCAAATTTGTCCAATTTCTGTTTCAATGATGTAAGCTCAATTTGTAATGGCTAATCGCTGATTTACTGTTAAGCTTCCATCCAAAACCTCATATACTGCACAGCTCAAAGTATGGATATGTATGAATTTCACACTCTAATATAACTGTTGAACATGTAAATCCAAAACTATGGTCTAAGAGCCAGCCCTGGCAGGGTTCCCCCATTTTCCAGCACATTTTCCATTAGTTTTCTTAACAATGCAGGACAGCACTTGCTCACAAATGGTCACTTTGTTCCTCCTTTTTAAAGATGCCGGGTTCATGAAGAAGTGTCTCAGTTTCATAACATGAAGGTGGTCAGCATTTATGAGACGCGCCTTCATTTTCATTTCTGCCACATTCTCTCCAGTGAATTGACTAGATTTTAGTACAGTTTTCCTTCAAGCTTTACTTTAGTTCATAAGTAACAGTTCATATTAAGTAGAATCTAACCCAAAGGCAATCGTTTATGGGTAACTCTCTGGGGCACGCCAAATGGATAGTGACAGGTTAAGGACTTTTACTTTAGAAAGGAGGTTTGAACGCATGGAATTTCCAGTGAGCGATGCTAGTTCTAAGCTGCTTAGATTGTACATAGAAATATAACTGTGTAAACTTTTGTCAATATGGACATGCTACACATGAGTAGATCGGTTGGTGAAATTTAATCGTGGAATTCCTTTTACGGAAACGGTGAGCACCAAAGCGTAATTCATTCATTCAGATTTACCAGCATGGTAAACACGAAAAATGAAAGTGGTGACTAGCAGTAATAATAAGTTGCCGTGTGTTATATGACATATCCACGCACCCATGTGTCAGATGACAGGTGGTTTGTGTATGTCATATGAGGTGAGGAAGGGTGTAAGTCAGGTGGAGGAGTGGTGCTGTTAAAAAGAGGGGTAGATAGTGAGCTATTTTAAAATACAACTACATTTTCTCTGTATGGGCCCTATTTAAATTAGGCTTTTGTAATCTTATATAGGAGTACCTTTAGAGCTGAATAGTGTCCTATGAGCTGTATGCTAGGCCCACAAAGAGACCACAACTGCTCTGACTGACTGTCTGATAAAATATTGCTGGGAGAAGTTTATTATACCAACTGATCTTTTGTCCCCAATAAAGAAAACGGTAACCCCATGCTGTTTACATTTATGATGTCTTATTTTTTCTCCTGTACAGCACTTTGGTCAACTTTGGTTGTTTTTAAAGTGCTTAACAAATAAAGTTGGATTGGATAGTCAAAGGAAGGATGATTAAATTACTGGGGGAAGATTTAATCAACTCTATGTAAAACATTAACCTTCTAAATTGCCACAACTTCCACTGGGACGTGCAGGCTCGATCTATGAACTTTTAACATCAAGTGTAAATTATTTAGACTCTTAGCTTTTTTCAGTTTCTTCAAGATTATAGCTTTCTGTTTGTGTTATATTGTTTTAAAGCTGTCTGGTTGCTTTCTTTTTATAAAATGTGGAATTTGTCAACAAAATAAATATAACTCAACAGGTGAATTCTTTTCCACACACAGGAAACTGTTAAGACAGTAATTTGTAGCCCGACATGTGTTGATACTAAAAGCCCCACTTCACGTGCACATATTCATTTCTTTTCTGGCTTTTAGCCGAAGAGCTAATCTCACCAGCAGTGGCTGTGGATGTGCCTGTTATAAATATTTAGTCTATTTGTACATTCAAACACTGAACACGCCATCAACATTTGAGCTGATTCGACCCACTCCTAAGTGACTACATTAATTCCAACAAGTATCAAGTTCCCATGTTTACTATAAGGGCCCCTCCCACCTGACCCATGAGCCATGTAAACCAATTGGCAATGCCATGGTGTCACATCAGTGCTCCCACTACAATCCTCCCTCCTTTAAAACAGTTTGCTCTAGCTGTAGTCTTAGAATTAGTAGATTTATAGAGAACAGAATGAGGTATAAATAAACAATGTTTATGCCTTTATTCTGCTGCCTGGTAATTAGTCCAGTCCTTACAATACTGAACAATTAGTCTGTAGGCTCTGACTGCAGCTGTAAGTCTCAATGTCATAACCTTTTGTCAACTTTTTTTTACATTTTCAAATATAAAATACTACTTATACCATGGATTGACTGAATAGCCTACTTGATAGTTATTATTCACTGAGAGATGTGTATCCATATTTCCGAATATTCCCAGCTAAGCAACATTTTAAATTCAATATTTGGATCAGTGTCAGTCCATTGCTTTCCATGTCATTACAGTTGTAACATACTCGATCGTCAATCCTTATCTTGTTGAAAAAAGGTGTGCGTCAGTGAGGAGTGCCACCAGGCCCCTACATGGTCTGGACTGGTGCCAACACAAGTCGCCGCTGCTGGAAAGCGCGAGTCTCATTTCGCGCATATGAAGTTCCTCTTTTTGTGACGGACACACGCG
>NW_026136704.1:34580926-34598051 GCF_905237075.1 Dicentrarchus labrax | reverse complement strand
GTACAGTGATTTTTCATGCCAAAGAGCGCCACTAATTGGCGTATTTTTTGTCCTTTTAAGGAGCCTCAGGGAGCCATGGGAAGCATCGTACCAAGTTTCATCTTAATCACACATACCGTTGTAGAGATATAAACGTCTTCATTTTAAGAGCGCCACCTAGTGCTGATGGCCTGAAATTGTGCACGATGCTTAAGGAAGACACCTGGAACTATGCACCCAAGTTTGGTGTCAATCGGACATACCAATGTGGAGAAATGGTGCACTACCTTTTTAGATGAAAATTCCACAGGAAGTGTAATTTTATTAGCGTGCTTATTGTTTTGAAATTTCGAAAATGTTCAAATTGCTTTTTTGCCAGACCGTCCTCAGGTGCTAGGTGAAAAATTTCGTGCAGGCGCCCGGACAAAGCCTGTAGGAGGAACACGAAAAAGAGGCGGTTTAACGACATTTCGCACTCTAACGGGAAAAAAAATTATAGGCGGAGGTGAGCTGGGCCTATATGGAGAGATTCAGCTCCATTCACCGACGACGTGGATATACGTTTTTGAATGTGCAGCACAAATGTCACAAAAGATTATGAAGTAACAAAAAGAGTGAAGATTCGTTTCTCAATAGTAGCACGCCACCCACAGTGGCAGACCCTAAATTGACACATGTAAACTCCGCATTTTCACCAGGCCTGACAACTTTGCCAAATAAAATTGACTTTTTCGTATATGTTCAGGGGGTAAAAATGCAGTCAAAGGGTCCTAAAATAATAATAATAATTAAAGCTGCAAGCAGCGTTGAGCGGGACCCATGGCACCCCCACCCAACTCGGGCGTGCTGCGGCCGCGTCGTGAGGCGTCGTAACACTTGGGGACCACAACATGAAAATGTCACGTAAATCAGCTCAAAATCGCCATGGCGCTTACCTATTGCCGGAAGGTGGCGCTATCACTTTGTCTTAATATTGTCATGTAGACAAGTTCAGGAGGCGGGCTGTTATCAAACCGTGAAGTTTCATTGAGATTGGATCATGTACGCTGAAGTTATGAGGAGCGTGTTCAGGGTGGGACTGTACACTGAAGTTGAGTACTATCTGTTTATGGTGAATGGTGGAAATTCCAGCGCAACGCCCGCAGATTACGCCGTTTGACGGAATAAATTAAATAGCACAACTTTAATCATGAATGTCTTTAGATTGCGCTGATTAAATTTGAAGCAGATCCGATAAATTTTGTAGGAGGAGTTCGTTGAAATACAAGAGCGAAAAATCACCGAAAATGCGCACTGAATTCACTATGGCCAACTTTGAGGGGCACGCCACGGACACGCCCTTCAACGTACATGCACAAATGGCACAACTTTTAATCCAGGACCATTTTTTGAGTGTACTCACAAATTTTGAAGCATATCCGATAAATTCCTAGGAGGAGTTCGTCAAATACAACGCTTGAAAAGTTCACCGAAAGTGAAATTTAAAATCAAATGGCCGACTTCCTGTCGGGTTTCGGTTATGGGTCCAAGAGAGCTTTTATGCGTCCCGAGATTCACGGGCCTACCAGTTTCGTACATATCGATTGGCTTGCGTGGGCGCCCGGGGCTGCTGTTTATTTATCCTGTAGGGCGCTACACACAGGACAAACACGATTTTTGATATGTGGCTTCAGGCACTACTCTACACATGCTCTGTAAATTTCATATTCATAACTATTACGGTGTCCGTACAGGTGATTTTCATGCCAAAGAGCGCCACCTAGTGGCGTATTTTTTGTCCTTTCAAGGGAGCCTCAGGGAGCCATGGGAAGCATCATTGCCAAGTTTCATCTTAATCACACACATACTGTTGTAGAGATATAAACGTCTTCATTTTAAAAGGCGCCACCTAGTGCACAGTGGCCTGAAATTGTGCACGATGCTTAAGGAAGACACCTGGAACTAGCCACCCAAGTTTGGTGTCAATCGGACATACCACCTGTGGAGAAATGGTCCACTTCCTTTTTTGATGAAAATTCCACAGGAAGTGCTAATTTTATAGCGTGCTTATTGTTTGAAATTTCCGAAAATGTTCAAATTGCTTTTGCCAGGGCGGTCCCCCAGGTGCTAGGTGAAGAATTTCTGGCGAATCGGACAAAGCGTGTAGGAGGAACACAAAAAAAAGTAGTTTAACGACATTTACTCTAACGAAAAAATTATAGGCGGAAGTGGGCGGGGCCTATATGGAGATTCAGCTCCATTCACGGCAGCGTGGATATAAGTTTTTGAATGTGCGATAAAATATGCAAAAGTTATTAGAAGTAACAAAAAGAGGTAAAGAAATTTGTTTCTCAATAGTAGCGCCACTAGTGGCAGACCCAGCGAACACATGTAAACTCAGCATTTTCAGCAGGCCTGACAGCTTTGCCAAATAAAATTGACTTTTCGTATATGTTCAGGGCAAAAATGCAGTCAAGGGTCCTAAAAATAATAATAATTAAAGCTGCAAGCAGCTGCGTTAGAGCGGGATTCTCGCACTCCCACGCGCCAGCTCGGGCGCGCTGCGGCGGAGCGCGTCGCGTGCCGTCGTAACACGTGCGGACCACAACACGAAAATGTCACGTACATCAACTCAAAATCGCCACGCGCGCTTACCACCTGTTGCCGGAAGGTGGCGCTATTGCTATATCTTAATATTGTCATGTAGACAAGTTCAGGCGGGACTGTTGTAACACGTGAATTTTCATTGGTGTGGACCACGTACGCTGAAGTTATGAGGACGTGTTCAGGGCAGACTGTTACAGAGTCTCACTCAAGTTCACTGGAGGTGGACGACATTGCACACTGAAGTTGTAATTGGCATTTCATGGCGAATCCGCTAATTTGACAAGTCGTCACTGGCACGGTCATTTCCTGCATGGCACAAATCGCCACGCAGCGCTTACTTCCCTGTTGCCAGGCGTGGCGCTATCACTATGTCTGAATATTGTCATGTAGACGTGTTCGGGGTGTGACTTATCAAACACGTGAAGTTTCATTGAGATTGGATCATGTACACTGAAGTTATGAGGACGTGTTCAGGGTGGGACTGTACACTGAAGTGGAGTACTATCTGTTTATGGTGACTGGTCCCAGGAAACCAACGCGCAGCATACGGGCACGCCTGGTTGACGGAATGTCGTAAATAGCACAACTTTTAATCATGAATGTCTTTGAATTGCTGATTAAATCTGAAGTAGATCAATAAATTCCTAGGAGTTCGTTCAAATACAAAGCGAAAAATCACAGAAAATGACCAAAAAACTCTAAATGGCTGAGTTTGATGCCAAGCCACGGACACGCCGTTTGACGGAGAATGTCATTAAATAGCACAACTTTTAATCATGAATGTCTTTAGATTGCGCTGATTAAATCCTGAAGCAGATCAGATAGACCCTAGGGAGTTCGTTCAAATACAACGAAAAATCACAGAAAATGACCAAAAATCTAAATGGCTGACTTTGATGCCACATACAGACACGCCCCTTCAACGTACATGCACAAATAGCACAGCTTTTAATCAGGACCATTTTTGAGTGTACTCACAAATTTTAGAGAAGCATATCCGATAAATTCCCTAGGAGGAGTTCGTTCAAATACGAAAGTTCACAGTGAAACTTTTACTGAAATCAAAATGGCCGACTTCCTGTGGGTTTCGGGTATGGGTCAAGAGGCTTTGTACGTCCGAAGTTCTAAACGGGCCTGAGTTTCGTACATATCGGTGAAACGTGGCGCGGGGCTGCTGTTTATTTATCCTGTGAGGCGCTACACAGGACAAACACGATTTTGATATGTGAGCTTCAGGCACTACTCTACACGTACCCTGTGAATTTCATATTCATAACTATTCACGGTATTCGCACAGCGGTAGTTTTCATGCCAAGGCGCCACCTAGTGCCGTATTTAGTTTTCCTTTTTAAGGGAGCCTCATGGAGCCAGGGAAGCATCATACCAAGTTTCATCTTAATCCCACATATACCGTTGTAGAGATATAAACTTCTTCATTTTAAGAAGCTACCTAGTGGCAATGGCTGAAATTGTGCACGATGCTTAAAGGAAGACATGTGGAACTATGGACTAAGTTTGGTGTCAATCGGACATACCAATGTGGAGAAATGGTCCACTTCCCTTTTGACGAAAAATATACCAGGAAGTTGGAATTTTAAGCGTCTTATTTTTAAATTTAAAATGTTCAAATTAGCCTTTTGCCAGGGCGGTCCCAGGTAGTAGGTGAAAATTTAGGTGCGAATCAAAAAAAGAGTGTAGCAGGAACACTTAAAAAGTAGTTTATGGACATTTGCGGCTCTAGAAAAAAAAAATTCTAGGCGGAAGTGGGCGGGGCTTATATGGGAGATTCAACTCCATTCACCAGACACGTGGATGTAAGTTTTTGAATGTGCGACAAACTATGCAAGTTATTAGCTAAACGCATTTTTTATGATAGTAGCGCCACCTAGTGGCAATTACAGCGGCATGTAATATCCCATTTTCACCAGGCCTGACCACTTTGCCAAATAAAATTGACTTTTACGTATATGTTCAGGGGCAAAAATACAGTCAGCAGGGCTAAAAATAATGGTAAGAAGAAGAAGAAACATTGCAAATACAATAGGGACCTCCAGCGGGCTATTGCAGTCCCCTCATAATAATAATAATAATTAAAGCTGCAAGCAGCGTTGAGCGGGACCTCGCACCCCACCCAGCTCGGGGCGTGCTGCGGCCGCATTAAACTGCACGTCGTAACACTTGGGAGCCACAACATGAAAATGTCACGTAAATCAGCTCAAAATTGCCCTTGCCCAGCGCTTACCACCTATTGCCGGAAGGTGGCGCTATCACTATGTCTTAATATTGTCATGTAGACAAGTTCAGGGCGGGACTGTCGTAACACACGTGAAGTTTCATTGAATTGGACCACTTACGCTGAGATTATGAGGACGTGTTCAGGGCGAGACTGTTACAGAATATGAAGTTCACTGGAGATTGGACATTGCACACTGAAGTTATGAGTGGTATTTCATGGCGAATCCACTGGGTGACAAGTCGTCACTGCTTGGTCATTTCACGTAAATCAGCTCAAAATCGCAACGCAGTGCTTAGCACCTGTTGCCGGAAGGTGGCGCGATCACTATTTCTTAACATTGTCATGTAGACGTGTTCAGGGTGGGACTGTTGTCAAACACGTGAAGTTTCATTGAGATTGGATCATGTACGCTGAAGTTATGAGGACGTGTTCAGGGTGGGACTGTACACTGAAGTTGAGTACTATCTGTTTATGGTGAATGGTCGGGGGTGGCGCAGCGCCCACAGTGCCTTCGTTTGAGACGGAATATAGTAAATAGCTTTTAATCATGAATGTCTTTGGTGCTTCAATTAAATTTGAAGTAGATCAAATATTACACAAGGAGTTCGTTCAAATACAACGTGAAAAATCACAGAAAATGATAAAATCTAAATGGCTGACTTTGATGCCACGCCACGGACACGCCCTTCAAACGTACATACAAATAGCACAACTTTAATCAGCACCATTTTTTGACTGTACTGACAAATTTTGAAGCAGATCTGGTAAATTCCTAGGAGGAGTTCGTTCAAATAAAGCGAAAAGTTCGCCGAAAGTGAAACTTTAAATAAAAATGGCCGACTTCCTGTGGGGTTTGGGTATGGGTCCAAGAGGCTTTTGTACGTCGGCATTCTAAGCAGACTACTAGAGTTTCGTACATATCGGTGAAACGTGGGCGCCGGGGCTGCTGTTTATTATCCTGTAGGGCGCTACACACAGGACAAACACGATTTTGATATGTGAGCTGAGCACTACTCTGCACAGCACCTCTGAATTTCATATTCATAACTATTACGGTGTCCGTACAATGATTTTCATGCCAGGCGCCGCCTAGTGGCGTATTTTTTGTCTAAAAGGGCCTCAGGGGAGCCATGGGGAAGCATCGTACCAAGTTTCATCTTAATCACACATACCATTGTGAATATAAACGTCTTCATTTTAAAGGCGCCACCTAGTGCTGATGGCCTGAAATTGTGCACTGTGCTTAGGGAACACACCTGGAACTTTGCACCCAGGTTTGGTGTCAATCGGACATACCAATGTGGAGAAATGGTCCACTTCCTTTTTTTGATGAAAATTCCCACAGGAAGTGCTAATTTTATAAGCGTGCTTATTGTTTGAAATTTCGAAAATGTTCAAATTGCTTTTTTTTGCCAGGGCGGTCCCCAGGTGCTAGGTGAGAAAGAACACAAGTGCCCGAAAGTGGACAAGCGTGTGGGAACATGAAAAAAGTAGTTTAACGACATTTCGCCTCTAACGAAAAAAAAATTATAGGCGGGCGGGGCCCTATATGGAGAGATTCAGCTCCATTCACTGACAGCGTGGATATAGGATTTTGATAATGTGACAAATATACCAAAAGGGTATTAAGTAACAAAAAGTGAAAATTCGTTTCTCAATAGTAGCGCCACCCTAGTAGCAGACCCGAAAGTGACACCAAACTCCGCATTTCACCAGGCCTGACTTGCCAAATAAAATTGACTTTTCGTATATATGTTCAGGGGGGTAAAGAGAAATGCAGTCAAAGGTCCCTAAAAATAATAATAATTAAAGCTGCAAGCAGCGTTGAGCGGGACCTCGCACTCCACCTTCCGGGCGTGCTGCGGCCGCGTCGCGGGCCGTCGTGGCTGCGTGGGGACCACAACATGAAAATGTCACGTAAATCAGTTCAAAATCGCCAAGCAGCGCAACTCTTGTTGCCAGAAGGGTGGCGCTATCGCTATGTCTGAATGTTGTCCATGTAGACATGTTCAAGGCGAGAGTGTTATCAAACACGTGAAGTTTCATTGAGGTGGACCCGTGCGCTGGGATTATGAGGACGTGTTCCAGGGCAAAACTGTTTCAGAATATATTAAGTTTATCGGAGATTGGACATTGCACACTGAAGTTATGAGTGGCATTTCATGGCGAATCCGCTGAATTGGACAAGTCGTCACTGGCACAGTCATTTCCCCCCATGTAGCTCCAAAATCGCCACGCAGCGCTTACCTTCCTGTTGCCAGTGGGTGGCGCTATCACTTTGTCTGAATATTGTCATGTAGACGTGTTCAGGGTGGGAGTATTTATCTGCGTGAAGTTTCATGAGATTGGATCATGTACGCTGAGATTATGAAGGGCGTGTTCCAGGGTGGGACTGTACACTGAAGTTGAGTACTATCTGTTTAAGGTGACTGGTCAAAATTAGCGCATAGCATACCGGGCGCGCCCGTTTGACGGAATGTAAATAGCACAACTTTAAATCATGAATGTCTTTAGATTGCGCTGATTAAATTTGGTAGATCCGATAAATTCCCTAGGAGGAGTTGGACAAATACAAGGCGAAAAATCACAGAAAATGAGCACAGAATGCAAAATGGCTGACTTTGATGGGAAGCCACGGACACGCCGTTTGACGAATGTCGTAAATAGCACAACTTTAAATCAGGACCATTTTTTTGAGTGTACTCACAAATTTTGAAGCATATGGATAAATTCCCTAGGAGAGTTCGTTCAAATACAACGAAAAGTTAGCGAAATGAAATTTTAAATCAAAATGGCCGACCTGTGTGGTGTCGGGTATGGGTCAAGGAAGGCTTTTTTTGTATGTCTCAGCATGTTAAACATGCTTACCAAGTTTCGTACATATCGGTGAAAGCGAGGCGCCAGGAGCTACTGTTTTTATCTGTAGGGAAATACACACCGACAAACACGATTTTGGTATGTGAGCTTCAGGCACTACTCTACACGTGCCCTGTGAATTTCATATTCATAACTATTACGGTCTCCGCACAGTGATTTATCCTGCCGCAGAGCGCCGCAGTGGCCTGATTTTTTTCCTTTTTGGTGAGCCTCCGGGGAGCCATGGGCAACATCCTACCAAGTTTCATTTTAATCATCAGTGGTCATAGAAGACTCAACTCCTCATTTCAAAATTTATTTTTTAGTGACCTAATGATCAGCTGATACTTTGAATTTCAGGGTTATAAGAACACAGACTTTAAATTGACATCGTATTTCTAATCAAAGGCGGTCTCTTTCCATAACATCAGAGTCAAAACTACGAAACGCTTTGAAGCACTCAAAAAGGTTCATTACTTTTTGCCGGGCGGTCCCCAGGTGCTGGGTGAAAAATTTTGTGGGGAGTGGACAAAGCGTGTAGGAGGACCCGCAGCGTACTTTAAGGCCATTTAGCGCTCTAACGAAAAAAATTATAGGCGGAAGTGGGCGGAGACTATATGGAAGATTCAGAATCATTCACCCGAGCGGCGTGGATATAAGTTTTGAATGCGACAAAAATATGCAAAAGTTATTAAGTAACCAAAAAGTGACAATACTTTACCCTAAACAGTAGCGCCACCTAGTGGCCGACCCGAAAAAGAGCATAGAATATCAAATTTTCACCAGGCTGAGCAACTTTGCCAAATAAAATTGAGTTTTCGTATATATTCAGGGAAAAGCGCAGTCGAGTGGCCTAAAAATAATAATAATAATAATAGGTAAATCGAGCAAAACAATAGGGACCTCCAGCGGTCGCTTGCGAGGTCCTAATAATAATAATAATAAGAAACAGACCAAAAACAATAGGGACCTCCAGCGGTAAACTGCGGGTCCCTAATATGTAAGAAACGAATCCAAAGTAATAGGGACCTCCAGCGCGGTCGCTCATGAGGTCCCTAATAATAAGAAACGAACCAAAAACAATAGGGACCTCCAGCGGTAAAACTGCGAGGGTCCTAATAATTGTGTGCCTCCTTAACAAACAGGGTTTTTTTAGTTACTTTAGTTGTTTTTCTTGTGTGTTATTTTGTTTGTGCTGCCTCTGCTCTCTGGGTATCGATTACTTTCTGTTACTTTTGGATTACCTCAACGCCAACTATACAAATGAGGAAGGAGTATCAATAAGAAGTATTGATCTAAGTGTATTCAATAAGACAACAGAACAATGTAACCTCATTACTTTCTAAAATGTGTCTCCTGCTCCGTTAAGTTTTAACAAACGCTGTAAAACCGACTGCCTTAATCAGTTTAATCAGTTTAATCATGGAAGAGATTTGATTTGAGTGGAAGTAACTAAAGTATTAACTTAAGGTAACTAAAGTAAATTAAGTTAATTGAAGTTACACATTTCTCCAAACTTATTTAAAACGTGTGAACAGAATTTATCTGATTAAAGTCATTTAAATGAATCTTTATACAAATGTTTCATTTTCTTCCACTAAAGCAAATTAATACATTACCTGTTAAAACAGCTGACGAACAATAAAAATAATTTATAATTAATTGGTTTTCAAAATGGTTACAAATTAATATTCTGTGGGGTTGTTTTTTTTGGGGCCTTTTATGCCTTTATTTGACAGAGGGTGATAGACAGGAAGGGGGGGGCAGAGAGAGAGGGGATGACATGCAGCAAAGGGCCACAGGTCGGATTCAAACCCGGGCCACTGCGTATATGGGTCGCCAGCTCTACCAACTGAGCTAACCGAGACCCTTCTGTGGGTTTCTTTATGTGTCAAACACTTTTAAGAATGACTTGGATGCATAATTGTTGATATGATGATTAATAAACTGATTTTAATGACATAAAGTCAACTTAAAGAAAATGAGTCAGTGGAATAAAACAGTTCATGTTAATTGTGTTTTTGGAGGATTCATTTAACTCCCTTTATTAAGATGTGTTGTCAGGTTTGACCTCTGCCCCGGAGGAATGCCACAAACACACTAAACCTTTAACAGCATTTGACTTTTGGCGTGTTGCACGTTAACCAGCGTGGCTGCGTTACGGTGGTACACCCTCCCTCTGCCATACAAAGGTGTGTTAGTTCCACCCTGCAGACGGCTCACAGGTCTCTCCTCGCACTGCGTCTCAGCCTGCAGCTTCACAGGTTCACCTGCTGTAAAGGAGCCGACAGAGAGGATCATGGGACGTCAGGTTTGCTGTGAAAAGGGTCTCACAGGGGTCAGGAGGAGGATGGTGATGGGAAACAGTATAAAGTTACCCACAAACCCTTTCTGTGTGTCACCTTTCCTCTCTCTCTCTCTCTCTCTCTCCATCACCTGACTCAGCATGTCAGTGGGCGGGTCCTGCGGCCTGTCAATCACACCCGCTCCCGCCACCTGATTGGTCTCTCTCCCCCGGGTGGGGCGGGGCCTCCGGAGCCACATGGAGTGTGCTGGGTGTCTGTGTGCCCGTCAGTCTGAGCCATCCTCCGGTGGAGACACTCCGGAGCAACTTGGCGCATCAACAGCCTCCTCTGAGCGGAGAACAGTGGAGGAGGAGCAGTCTGTTATTCCTCTCTCTCTCTTCTGCTGCTGCAGCTTCACCACAGACAGGAGGAGAAAACACCGATATCCTTTCACTTGTGCGTAAAAGTGATTTTGATTGAATTATTAATTAAGTGGAGAGGAGAGTCGGCTTCATGCTGTGTGTGTGTGTCTCACCGACACGGAGTCAGGACGTTAATTACAGACATTAAATCATTTATTAAACATTCTGCATCGGGGGATTTTTGCTCTTTCCCGCAAAGAAATATTTATTTTTTGCGCGTAAACTTGAACCCCGGACCCTCTGAGAGACAGACCTTCTCCAACCGAACCGGGTTTGATGGAAACATGACCAAAGCTGCATCTGGAGCGGTTCTCCTGCACGACCTCCTCTCCCACCTGCTCCCGCTGCTGCTGCTGCTGCTGCTTCATGCCTCACCGGGGTGTCTCTCCGCGCAGCCCGGGCATCCAGTGCGCTACTTGGGGCAAATAGCCGAGAACTCCCCGGCTGGGACGCCGGTGGACGGGGTGCTGCTGCCGCTCGGAGCGGGCGGCTGCCCCGGCGCGGACCTGAATGCCAGCCTCACGGGGGATTACGCGTCGGATTTTAGGCTCGTTCACTACCGCGGGCACCGGGACCACCGCGGGCATCTGGGTTTGGTCTCCTCCAAAGCTCTGGACCGGGAGTTTATAGCGATGTACGAGCTGACGGTGCGGCTGCCGCCGCGGTGTCTGAGGAGACCGGCCGCCGTGCAGGTCGAAGTGTCGGACAGGAACGACAACATCCCCCGGTTCACCAGCGGGAACCGGACGGTTGAAGTGGACGAGCTGACGCCGCTCGGTACCGAGCTGGCCCGCTTTGACGCCAAGGACGGCGACGCCGAGAGGAACGGACGCGTCACCTTTTACGCGTCACCGGAGTCTCACCTGCTCCACGTGGTCCCACAGACCGGGCAGGTGAGGCTGGTGGGGTCCCTCCTGGGTGTCCGCCAGGTGTCTCTGCGCCTTTACGTGACCGACGGCGGAGACGTGGCGCTGGTCGGGGAGCCGGTGTTCCTGCGGGTCGACGTCCGCGGCTCCGGTAGAGCGCGGCGGAGGACCCGGGCTCTGTCCGAGGAGCTGTCCTACACCGTGACCGTCCCGGACCACGTCAGAGTCGGGGACCTGGTGTTCACGGTGCCGGACCAGAGGTTCGAGCAGCGGTGGTTCGAGGTGATATCCGAGGCAGAGTCGCCGGTTCAGATCGAGCGGGACTCGGGGAGGTTGTACCTGGCGAGCAGCCTGCGGGAGCCCGCCGAGGTCGTGGTGAAGATCCAGAACCTCCGAGGTAAGAAGTGGATTCTGTTCTTCTCGTGCGTAAAAGCGCAAAACGAGCCGCTGATGGTTTGAGACTGTGTGTGTGTGTGTGTGTGTGTGTGTTACATTAAGATCAATCCAGGTTAAGTTAACTCATGTTAACCATGTTTTTGTGCGTTTGGAGTTGTTTTGGGTTGTTTTACATTAACTGCTGTGGTTGGTTTGTGCGCTTTACTCTGAGAGAAGAAAATGCCTCAAATATTCAACTTAACAGAGAAACAGTGATTTTAAATCTCACCTGCACCTTCTACTTCCATCTCAGAGAGGTGAGAAGATGTTTGTGTAGAAAACTCTTCTGTAATCTTAAATCTTCCCGTTTGCTTTAAAGGAGACGGTGAGTTGCTGGTTTGATGCCGGATTATGGTTAAAATCAGAGGGAAGTCAGTGATTTATTACAGTTTTATGCTTTGACTCTGATATTTTCAGTGATATTTGTGCAGAGCTCTCCCCTCAGCAGGGTTGGGGTCAGAGGTCAGCAGTAATGTAAAGCATAATTTGTTTGTGTTTGGCCCTTTAATATTGTTGTTGTTCTGTAGTTTTCTAACAGTGGCAGCAGTGATTTTATTTCTTTAAGGGCTGGGTGGAGTTTATTTATTGAGTGTGTGTGTGTGTGTGTGTGTGTGTGTGTGTGTGTGTGTGTGTGTGTGTGTGCGTGTGCGCGTGCGTGTGTGCGTGTGTATGTCTTGGCAAATTTCCAGCAGAGTTTGAATCGACCTCAACCGTTGACGGCTACTTTCCACTCATTTCATTCATTCCTTACAGCGCTCCTCACATCCTCGCCATGTGTGTGTGTGTGTGTGTGTGTGTGTGTGTGTGAGAGAGACAGTCACACACACACACACACACACACACACACTCTGTAAGTGTGTGTGTGTGTGTGTATGTCAGCAGGTCGTTAAAGGACAAACAGAACTGACAGTGTTTAGTGTTTGAGGTGAGCAGAGTAAACACACCTCAACTGACACACAGATTTTACCCTTTCATAATACCGTTAAAACACACACACACACACACACACACACACACACTCTGACACTAATCCCAGAAGCCTGTATGTGAAGCTGGTTGTTTAAGAGGTTAAAAGCATTTGAGTAAAGTGCAGTATTTGTTTAGTAACACTGTAATTTCCCATTAGGATTAATAAGGTTGGCTCTGTTTGTCTCCTGAAACAGCCGAATAATCTTCCACCTCTGCTGTGACGCTTTGGTTGAGGTCTCCTACAAAGGTTGGATCTAAATGTACCACGAACCGGTCGATGGTCCGACTCTAAAGTCTGAATCTGTGCAGCGTTTCCACTCTCGTGAAAGGTAAAAGGTCAACGCCAGGGTAGCGTCAGCTCAGCGTGGCTAACCGAGAGGATTTACAGAGCACCATCAAATCTAAAATCTGAAGTTTGGAAGACAATTGGATTCTATAAGAAGGAAAGTTAGACAGAAGTCTGTCCATCTGTAAGATCTGTCAGACGTAACACGACGGATCTTAACAGTCATCTGGTGAGACATCGGCGAGGAGTCTGTGGATGCTAACACAGCTAGCACAAGCAAGAACACAAGAACACACAACCGAGCTCCAACTGGGCGAGGTCGAAGGTCATCACTGCAGTTCAGTTGTTTCAGATCTGATCGGTATGGTTGTGTATGAAAAATTCATCTTATACAGGAACATCTCACACATTAGAACCCGTATATCACCCAGCACTGATGCTAAAAGCTTTTAATGTAAAAACAAAAGTCTCACCATTATTACCAAAGTGAGACATTTCTGTCGTGTATCTAATAAAATAATGTACATTATAGGATTATATAGTCATAATATCTTTATAAAACAGGAATAAGAAAAGAAATCAGCTCTCTCGTCCTTCACTGAAAGAGCGCCGTTCACCACCGACATAAATTAAACCATCAGCACTCGAACGTTTCAAGTCAATTTGACATAATTACGTTATAATTACTGCTGATTTTAAGTTATATTTGGCTGCAATAATCACGCCAAAAAACCCCACAAATATCTTGGAGTTGATGCTCCTTTAAATGTATTTTTTTAAATTCTCTTCCTCTCCGTTGGTGGTGGAGGCCGAGCTCACGGAGACAGATATCTGAAAGTTCAATAAAACCAAAACTATCTGAGAGGAAATTGCCTTTAACAGTTGACTAAACTCACCCAAACACCGCTTTCAAAACACTCATCGGTCACCCCGAACAGCTCCGCACTGGAAGGTAAACCCCGTCCACCTGGAGCGTCAGGTCCACTTAAACAAACTATTACAAATCAGCATTGAACCAATCTGAAACCGAATCAGTGCCACTGCAGCTCCGACCTGTTTGACAGGATGAAACGACGTCCAGATGCCGTCGCCGCCCCCCCCAAGCCCCCAAAGTAAATGTTTAACCAAGAGCCTCCACATCTGGATGCCGGGCGGTGGCGGCCCTGCGTTCTGGTCAGATCTGGCTAATCAGTCGGTCCAAACTGCATCTCCGTTGTTTATTTGTAGAAATTAGTTGTGTTTGCTCACCTGGAGCTCTCCCAGGTCCGACCGCGCGGGCCCGAAACAGGAAGCTCTGTTTTTGTTAAAGCGGGCTGCAGCGTTCGGGGCAGGCTCTGGTCTGTGTGTGATTTGGTCGACACGGCGTTGAGCCTGCTGTAAACCGCCCGGCTGATTGAGGCAGCCTGTCTTTCGTCTGCGGTGGCTGTGATTTCGTTCTGTGGGAACGAGGCAGAACGCGGATCGTGGCGTCCGGTGGAAGTCACGATCGGCACGCTGGCCTCTGATTGATCGACTGATCAACAAGTAACAGAATGAAGTTTCATCCTCAAAACATTCACTCTTCTTTTAGTAATATTCATGTTTTGTATTTGCATGTTTGTAACATTTGATTGAAGCTGATGTCATGATCGAGTCTTATCGGTCCGATTCTTTAGTGATTTCCCTGATTGATTCCTGATCTGTGTGACAAGAGCATCAACACAACAGTAACTGAGTAGGAAATAGGTCGGCACGTGACTCAGCTGTGCACAAGCTCCACCGTCTAACTTGGAACCGGTTCTCGATTCTCATCACTATAAAATGTGTCTGAAAAAAACGCTGGCATCAATAAAAGGAACCGATAAAGTCGGAGGATTACAATTTTGATGGATTGGAAGATTTATTTACAGCTGCTGTCAATAAAAGTAAAAGAAATAGTTTGAGCTGCAGACTTGAGTCGGACTTTGAGAGGTTTGTGGCACTAACAGGACGTAAAAGCAGCATCGAAGGTTATAAATTAAACTCTCCATATTTGAAAAGTCTCAGTGAGTAACATTTAGTGGAGGATCTATGGGCAGAAATGGAATATAATGATGTTAAATAATACAAAAGAAAAGCTTAGAATGAGACGTTGTGGTATACAGAGGGAGCGGCTCCTCTTCTGGCGGAGTCCGCCATGTTTCTACAGTAGTTTCCCCTTCACGCTTGAAAGGGGAGGGTGAAGCGAGGAAGATGCAATCTGCAACCACACCACTAAAATTCTTCACACTGGAGCTTTAAATATAAAAACATTTGTAAAATTAAACCACTCGTATCACTAAACGAACTAATTTATAGACACAGTCGCACCTGAAGCACATTTTAATAATTGAATAAAATATATATTATGGATTATATTGCCGACAATAATGAATTCATGGGATTGTTTTCGCATCAGTGTGAGAAACTACATCAAACCTCAGATATTTAATCAAGTGATTAACCAAAAACAATGAATGTTCCTGCTCATCTCCAGATGGTTTGTCAGTTAAATGTGCAGAAATATCACAATACACTCGATATTTTGTGACGACATACGATGTTTACATTTGCGGTGTTGTTGCATTGACTTTGGTGCAGTTGTCACGGAGCTGTAGTCGGAGTACAAACACACACAGTTCACCTCCTGTCTGTAATAAATCGTACTCATGTGACCCTCACGCTGCTCACAGACATCTACATCATCTGCACACACACAGGTCTCGCTCTCTCGCTGGCAGGTCGTCCATCACCGCCACCGGACTCCGTTTTATCCTTGACATTCAATAAACGTACACACACTGGTTTGTCCTCCTGTTTGTGTGCGTAGTAACTGATTGCTGTGAACTCAACGTGATGAGCGACATGAAAACAGTCCTGAAACAAACAATTAGACGGACGGAAACAACAACAACAAGCAGTACAATTTGTTTTAATGGCTAATAAAACACATATTACATAACATATTTCTTATTGAACCTTTAATCTCCTGTTCCTGTTTTTAACAAATGTGCATCGTACAAAACTCGTGGGCAGGACGCTAACTTTTAGTCGGCGTTTCGCGGGTCAACTTTGATTATATTAGTTGTAGCTAATTTTGACTTTTTGAATACTTAGATATGCTATATGCTAAGCTAATCTATGTTAAAAAGACAACCACATTTTGAAGATGGTTAAAAGATAAAAGTGACAAATATATATATAGTCACATCTTAAGTTAGCTAGTTTCAAAAAAGGGGGAAGTTGACCGAGGCTGAATTCAGGAATAGAATATTATTTCTGTCAAGGTGTTAATTTAACAAAAGACTAAATTAAACGTATTTGCGGTGGAGTTAATGCGCTTTATGCCAACAGATTCCACTTCTGTAACACGTTAGCGAGTCTTTTATTCTGGTAAAACGATCGAGTCAGTCACTCCAGGAGCTTCAGGAGCGGGAAGTTAAACTTTCATGCACATCCGATGAATATTTTAAGCTTATCAACTCAACAGCTCAGCGTGTCGGATACACTCAGTCAACATTTCATATCTTCTGCTGCTCGTCTCATTTTAAGTCGTAGCTTCAGGTTGTCGACGTTAATTAAACCGCGGCGGCACCGTTATGTTCCCGCTCTCTCTCGACATCGTGAATCTCTGTACACGTCTGATTAACGACGTTGACAGCTGAACCTCGTCAGATCGAATAATAATAATAATAATAATAATAATAAGGGATTTCTGGGTTGAGATTCAGAGTTGATAAATGAAATGTGCAGTGCACAGTTTTTAGAAACTCTGACAAACTTTCTTTTATTCTTCACTGTCCCATTAAACTGTAATTAATGTGTTTATTTGCATATTTAAATGAGAAAATTGTTCCTGTTGGCTGCAATTAATGCGGCAGCCTGCGCACCGACGGGCCTGTTCCCTCATTAAACTGCAGCCTCTCACTCTTAACTATTATTAATTGTTTTTATTCAAAGTGTGTGTGTGTGTGTGTGTGTGTGTGTGTGTGTGTGTGTGTGTGTGTGTGTGTGTGTTGGTGTTATGCACAAACACACACACACACATTACTGCACAAACATGGCCCTGGTCTGTCAGGCTTTTCCTACAGATTGTCTGTGCTCGGCAGCCCTGAGGTGACACACAGCTCTTTCCTCCTGTTTATTCTATTGTCTTTATTTCTGGATTTAGCCCGAGGCCTGAAGCAACCTGCCATCGCACCACGTGT
>NW_026136704.1:34525926-34570926 GCF_905237075.1 Dicentrarchus labrax | reverse complement strand
ATCAGGATTACGGTTTGGTTTGATACCACATTTATTAAACACAACAAAATAACACAAACTTAACGTTTAATTAAAAAACACTTTAGACTTGTTGGTGAGAAGAGTTCCAGTGTTGAGGGGAGAATACGAGGGGTTAAAACCTGAGGAGGCTGCAGGTGTGTCGATGACTTTCAGACTCCATCATCACCGACGCTGGAAACTTCACTTTGTTAAATGAGACGTGAAGAAACGGAGGTGTGTGTGTGTGTGTGTGTGTGTGCTGATGACAGATGTTGGAGCCTTGCAGCTGGAACACAAACACAAGATTCACCTTCTCTACGGACATAAATCTGTCGTTTCTCCTATGAACTCTGGTGTTGTTCCTTAAAGTTCTTGTTTGAGTGGTTAACACACGAACCGGGTCGGTGAGTTCCTGTGCGTCAGCCGGTGTGAACGTCTCGCTCCGGCAGCGGCGGGGTGACACTGCCCTGTCAACACGCCCGCCACAGACTCCATTTCCCAGAAAACACTGCTCAGAAGTGACTTCTCGGATAACGCGGTAGGCGTCGGGGTGTTTGAATCGCGGTGACAGACGAGGGGGATGTGATGGATTGGAGCGGCTCGTCCGGCCGACAGCAGCCGCGTGGACGTGCAGGGACGCGTTTGTGTTGAGACTGAGTGAGAGCGAGAGGGTCACGGGATCATATATTGATCCTCAGATTGATTGATGAAGGCTTCTGTTTTCTGAAGTCTGCTGTGGGCTTTAACAATCTGTCGGAGTCAAACTTGCTGCCAATTTGTCTCAGTTGTGCGACCAAAGTTTCCCCGTAGAGCTCCTCTATAAACGCCGTTCCACCTGTTTATCTGCTGTAACATTATCGGACTCAGTTTATTAATGTTGATGCACGAGAACCAGAGATATCACATTCTTGTATTGTTGTCAAAACCTGGCGCCTACATTACCCACAATGCAACCGCACCGCCAGTCCACTTTAGGGCGTGTTATGCTCGGACCTATATTGGTGCTTGTGTTTGTGCCTCACCGTAGCTTTCATGAACAAAATAAACTCACAAAATGTAAAGAAAGGAAAATAAATAAAAATACTTTCTCTCTTTTACTAAACACCTGATTAATTTGCCTTGTTAACTGTCTCCTGAGTCCTCGTTGGAGCCTCCGTGAATCCCCTTGTTTCTGTTTTCCAAATAAACCTTTAATTCACAGCAGGTAGACGTAGACGTCTCTACAGATGTTTTCCCTTGTACTGCACCGCTGAACATCTGTCACTGATCGGCTCTCGTTCTACAGAGGCAGAACGATAAATTGGCAATCTTCATATATTCGTCCAATGGCCCAACCCTCAGTATCGACCTACAACAGTTTCATTTTTTGTCCTCACATCTGAATGACTTTGTCCCGGAGCGCCACGTAGCTCCGGTTCTGTTACGGGTATAGTTTTATGGTTTGAGGCTCATTTTAAGACTCTACAGATGAGTCCTCCTCCGCGACTCCTCGTCTGGACCAACAGAGTATTTCCAACATGTGAGAACAAGCTGTTGGAGTTCATATGTAAAACAAAAAGCAGTTTGTCTGTCGCATCCACTCGGGCCTGAAGAGCTTTAAACTGACACTAAAAACACACAATCATCTGTGTCTGATTGATTCACTTCCTCAAATGTCAGTTGTTTCTTCTCCTTCATTGAAGAATCTGTAAAACTGTAAAACTGTAAAAAACCGGATGTTATTCTGCTCCAAAAAACACCTGACTCAGCACGTCTCTCTTTTTCTTCCTCCCCTCTCCCCCCCCCCCCCCCCCCTTTTTCCCCCCCTTTCTTTTTTTTTTTCTCTTTTTTTTTCTCTTCTCTCTCCCTTTTTTTTTTTTTTTTCTCTCCCCCTTTTTTTTTTTTTTTTTTCTCTCTCTCTCTTTTCTCTCTCTTTTTTTTTTTTCTCTCCCCCCCCCCCCCCCCCCCCCTCTTTTTTTTTTTTTTTTTTTTTTTTTTTCTCTTTTTTTTTTTTTTTTTTTTTTTTCTCTCTCTCTTTTTTTTTTTTCTCCTGTCTCACTGAGCCCAAACAACCGTCACCAAATAAAGCTGAACATACAGCCTGGAGCCAGACCTCCTTCACCTCCAGGCCCTCCTGCAGGGCACTTCCTCCTCTCAAGACTCTCCTCCTCCTCCTCCTCCTCCTCCCTCTTCTCATCCTTCATCTTCTCCTCTCTCACCTCGCTCCATGTCCTCTTCACCCTCCTGTTCATCACTTCCTCCTTCTACCTCGTTTTCTTTCTTCATCTCCTCCTCGTTCCTTTTCACCCTCTTCCTCTCATCATCCTCCCTCTTCCTCTCCCCCATCGTTCCTTTCTTCTCCTCCTCCTAACAACAAACACAGTCTGCTTCAGATTCCACCACCCTCCGCTGCCTCACACACACACACTCCTGATGTCTGGAGGTCGCAGTAGTCGAGGTCAGAGGTCGCCGTTCAAAGGAGTGTAAGGCGGCTTTGATCAGACACACGTGAGTGTTTGTGAAGATGGAGATGATTTGAAACTCTCCTTCCTCCCTGTAGTGTTTCCAACTGTTATAAAACCTCAGTTGAACCCCTCAAAGACCCCGACTGAAGACATTCTCAGTCAACTAGGTCGGGCAGGTCGCCTTCCAGTGGAGTCCGCCACATTGAACCGCCATGTTTCCACATTTCTCTCAGCCTCCGTAGTTTCCTTTTCTCGCTGGGGGAGGCAAAGTAGTTGAAATCTGCTGCTGGATGCAACTAAAGATCCCACACACTGCTCCTTTAAAGGCTCAGTGTGCAGCGACGAGCAGACTCACTCAGTTTAATACATGAAACTAGCAGAAACAGCACATACATGTATACATATGTGTGTATATATCTCCATCGTTTGAGCTTTCACTGGAGCTGGAGCTCTTTTAACAGTCGTGGGTGGAAAAGGAGCCAAAATGAGCAATTTTCTTTCACAGATTTTGATCCTTTCAATTTCAATCAGTTTCCCCTCTTAATTTCCTCTTTCTTTTCTTCTTTCTTCTTCTCTGCCCTCATTCTCCCTCTCTCCCTCCCTCTCTCTCTCTCCTGCTGGATGCCTCAGGTGTATCCTCAGATGTGTGAGGGCCAAAAGCAGGGTTGTGTGAGGCTACTGTGAATCTCTCTCTCTCTGTGTGTGCCAGCTGGCGGTGTGTTCAGAGCTGGTGGAATGAACCGCGGGGCTCCACAGCCTGCGACTGGGAGAGATAAGGCACCGGACACACACACACACACACACACACACACACAAGCAAACAGAAGATGCTGCCAAAGACAGCTCCAAGTGCACTCACACACACACACACACACACACACACACACATACACATCAGCTCGGATCAGTCAGTCGCTCAGTAAACAGGCTGGAAAGAAGCAACTCAAATTGTTTGAGAGATCAGAAATCCAAACAGGCGAGAGATTAGAGAGAGAGAGAGAGAGAGAGAGAGAGAGAATAATTATGCAACCTGATCAATAAAACAATAATATGTAAGAGTATATCAACTAGTACGGAGACCACTAACTTCTGTTGGATTGAATTACATTAGAAGGACATCAATCATTTACACAAAAAACCTGTTTTATAATAACAAAAACACTCGTAGTTTATAAAAGGTGGACACATGAAACAGTGTTATCCATCGTCTTCATCAGTAAAACCCAGAAAATATGAAAATAGGTTTGTAGCCAGTTAATTAGTCAGTAACTGTTAACGTTATCAATCATCCATCGTATCGATCAGTCAGGATCAGTTTCAGTGAAGTTGGAAGTTATTTATTCCGTGTGTTGAACAACCAGACTGTGTGAAGTTACACTGGGTTGGAATAAATAAAGGTTCAGTCTCCTTGCTGCTTGTTCTGATTCACAATCATTACTGTTTCTGTTTAACAGGCTGCTGTTCACATATACACATTATAATTATTACATTAATGTCAGAAACATGCAACGACTAGTCGACTAGTTAAACCTTTAGTTGGAGGCAGCACTAACGTAAACCAATGATCTACAGAAACACTGTGTCATTATTACAGTTTTCTCTGTAAAGTTTCTTATAAAATCCATTTTCATTCTCTGCCCCCCAAAAAACATAATATATATTTAAATAATTAAATGTATATCATAAACGTGCAGTCTTCAGTCGGGGGGGCGAGCAGCAGTCTTGGTACATTTTATCTCCACAAAACCTTTTTGATTTCGGACACTCGGCGACCTTTCACCAGCTCCACCCGGGGGGCGAAATGTCTTTTATCTTTTATTACACGAGATATCTCATAATCTAATTAACACACGAGTACGTTCCTGAAGATGAAGCCTCCTGATTTTAATGCCCGCGTGACCTTTCCACCTCTCTGCCCCCCCGAGGGCACAGTTTCCACCCGCACGCCGGAAATCTAACAGGCAGTTTGGCGTGAACGTCGTGTCAAAGAACGACAGCGAATGTGTGTAAATGTGTGCGTGAGACACTCGGCTGTTTGTGTCCATGAAGCTGGAAGATCAGAAGAAAACGCAAAGAAAATAGACGAGTGGAGGAAGAAAAGACTCCGTTGGTCCGGCATCAAAAGATCTTTCTTTCATCCCTCCAACTCCATCTTCTGTTTGTCCATCTTTCTTTCATCCATCGCTCTTTGACCCCTTTATTTCTCTCCATCTTGTCTTTAATTCTTCCATTTGTCCTTTATTCCTCATCTTCATCCCCCTTTTTTTCCTTCATCTCTCTTTCATTTTTCCATCTTTCTTTCACCCTTCCCTCTATCTTTTTTCTGCCATCTTCATCTCTTTCATCCTTCATCCTCCTTGTCCCGCTTCTCCGTCTCCCCCCTCTCCCTTAATCTTTCATCTGTTTTTATTCTGTCTTCAGTTTGTCCATCTTTCTTTCATCCCTCCATCTCTCCATCCATCTAGCAGACTGCGTTAGGGTTTCATATTCCTGATCATCATCCATCCCTCCATCACATTTTCTCTCCTTTACATCCTCCCTCTATCTCACTTCTCATCCCTCATCCACCCGTTTTATTTCTCTCTCACCCTCTCTCCACCTTCCTCTATCCATCCATCCCTCCCTCCTCCTCCTCCTCTTCCTCCATGCTAACAGGATTAGCGCTGCGTCTAAATGAAGCGGAGGAAATAATTAGCCCTGTCACTGATAACATTTCCACGCCTCATTAGAGGCCACAAGTCCTGCTTCTCTTCCCCCTGCTCTGACTTTCCTCCCCTCCGTCCTCACCCGTCCTCCCTCCATCCTCCCTTTATCCTCCCCCTCCCATCCACAGAGTGTTGAAACCGGAGTAGCAGTGAAGCTAATAACCTCGCGCTCTCTCAGTGTTTGGACGGGGGTGACACGACGTTCAGAAAACAACTTTAAAAGGTTGAATTTATGTTTTCCCTCCTTCTACGTCCATCTCTCTTTTTTAATTGTAGTTTGTACAACCAGTCAGTGTGTGCTGTCGTACTCAGAGCCGTCCCACAGCTCCACGGTTCAGCGTCCTCTCCTGTCCCTGTTGTCTCGTCAGTGAGCTAACTGGCTAACAAGCTAACTAGCGAGTTGTTTTGTGCGATGTGTTGAGCGGGTATCGGACATCTGTTCCCTGGCATTTTGCATTGGTTCGTTAAAAAAAAGGTCACAAATGTCTTTAT
Source organism: Dicentrarchus labrax (assembly GCF_905237075.1). Taxonomy (NCBI): domain Eukaryota; kingdom Metazoa; phylum Chordata; class Actinopteri; family Moronidae; genus Dicentrarchus; species Dicentrarchus labrax. The sequence goes on along the minus strand of NW_026136704.1, from coordinate 34,565,285 downwards.
GTGACATCGGAAGATTTCATTCAGCACACTCTCCTGGACACGGCTTTCTAACGTCATGTTTGCGTCCTGGTTTGCGTTTCAGAAGCGTGTTGCCTGACATACGTTGTTTATTTGTGTATTTTGTCCTTAAAAAGGGAAGAAAACTGTGTTTCTCCCCTAAAAATCTCCTCTGACGGGCGCGATCAGCTTCGGCGACCATATTTGAACCGTCATGTTTCTGCCAATAGATCCTCCTAACCCGTACACACTGGACCTTTAAACTAAATCCATTAGAAAAACTGCTTTGTAAGAAAAAAGATTTGATCTGAGATTATAAGAACATATGCACTGATAACTGATTAAATTAGAGAAAGGCCGACGATGGACATCACAGTTACAGTTTAATGCGCCTCCAGCCGCTGGACTGACAGTTACACCCCTACTCTCCCTCTTTAACGGATCAAGATGCTCATTAACACTCAAACAAAGACGTCGCTGCATCATTTCATGTGCAAATGAAGCTCTCTAATTACAGAGGACTCAATGAGATTCAGCACAGAAAAAAACACTCCGCTCGGGTGTTTGACGACTAAAACTCGCTCAGTTTCACTGTTTCGGACAGAAATGTTCTGCACACTGAGAGCAGAGGAACAGAAGTTGGTCTGTTGCACACCTGCTGTACGTGCGTCCACTCGGTTTATTTCTGCGAGTGTCTCTCTCACACGGCTCACGCCCTCTCGTGAACCCTCCCATAATTGCTGTCAATCAAACCGTCCAAACACACAAACAAACACAAAGGCTGTGCTCACGCTCGCCTCTTGAGGACCCACAACACCCGACAACACCCGAGCACAAACAGGGATCGGGGCGGAGGCGGGGGGCGACACCTCGGCCCTCCTCGAGACAAAAGCCTGCGACACTCTGAGTGGAAGGCGCCTGTCGGGGCCGCTGAATAGACCCATTGTCGCCGCTCTTTAGCCCTCGTTGTCGGCTTAATTGGCCCCTTCAGCGGCGAGGTGGAGATCCCTTTCTGCAGCCGAGGGCCCCGGCCAACCGCCACCACGTTTGAAGCAGCGCGGAGGCGGAGGTTCATGTTTACTGCACACAGACGTGATGGGTTTCTGTTTAAGGGCTGCAAGGTTGGATTCACAGCTCACGTTCCACATCTGTAAAAGTTAAAGTTGAACAAAATCTGTATCAGGGTGACGTAAAGTAAAAATATAACTAAATAACCTTGTTATTTTTTAATCAACTGACTGTCTCCACAAAGTCAATCAGAAGATCCCAGAGCTCAAAGTCTTGTTTTGTCCGACCAACAGTCCAAAATATTCAGTTTATAATCAAAACGAGAAACATCTTCAGGAAATGTTTAAGTGTCCCGATCAGATCCATATATAAACCTCAACTCAAGGTCCACTTACTTTGTTTGTTCTAGAGCTTCCTACATGTGTGAAATTTCATGTTTTTGAGCTGAATGATCATATTTCATGTTACATATCACATGGTACACATGGCACAGGTACTCGGACCCCCTAAATGTACCACGAACCGGTCGATGGTCCGATTCTGAAGGTATGAATCTGTTGACTGAAGCTTTGCTGCTAACAGCGTCTCCACTCTCGTGAAAGGTCAACGCCAGGGTCTTGGTAACATGTAACGTGGAAGACATTTGGATTCTATAGGAGGGAAAGTTGGACAAAAGTCTGTCCATCTGTAAGATCTGTCAGAAAGATATTAATAGTCACCTGGTGAGACACCTGTGGATGCTAACACAGCTAGCACAAGCAAGAACACGCAAGATATTAAACACTTTCCAGACACAACTGAGCTCCAACTGGGCGAGGTCGAAGGTCATCACTGCAGGACTCTTTCTGTCTTAGTCTGTTGGAAAAGCAACAAACACAAAGAAATGTGACTTTTGTCATAAAGAAATAAATACTATCATCTGTGTAGATCCTGATGTTTTCTGTGACAAGAGAACTTTCTTTTGCTTTCCTGTTCTGTAGTTTTACATTCAGGTTAGCATTAGCCTGTGTGAAGGAAATAAAAGCCCTCTGTGTCCTCTCTCAGCTGTTCTGTACTGTTGGCAGCTTTAGAAAGTGAATGAGGTCTGACTGATCGGTTGTGCACAGACAACTGCTCGCATTAATAATGGAGATGAAACCAATCATTAAACCGTTAATCTAATAGTTTTATAACCAGACGAGCCTCGTGCACTCTGCAGGCCCTTTTAAACCCAACCAGATGCCTGTTTTTGGTAATCCGGCAGAGGGCCCAGTGAGGAGCTCTGTGGAGCCCCGCGAGAGAGTCAGTTCGCACTCGAGGGTTTCAGAAGGCAGATGGACAGTGAGTGTAACAGGCTGTTGTTAGCTCATAAACAAGGAGAAACATGCTGTCTGTCTGGATTACGTGTGCAGGATTAGATCTGGTTCAACTGTTGTTAAAGTGAACAGCAGCTGTGAGTTCGTCCAGAAACACATAAATAATACGATGTGTTTGTGTATTCTTGTTAATACAACTTTAAGCTCCACTCTCACTGGGAGTTACTCTCGGTTAAAGGGTCTGATAATAAGAATCGTTATGTTTTCGTTTCCTTTGAATGAGACGTTTTTATCTACAGAGAGAGCGGATCCTCTCCTGGTGGCGGAGTACGCCATGTTTTCTACAGTAGCCCAGAACGGACAAACCAAGCACTGTCTCTAGATAGGGGGTTTCATGTTTTTTTGTAAAGATGTTTGTCGGTTTGTCGGTCCCCCCCCCACACACACACACACACTTACAGTCTTTATGCTAAGCGAGGCTAACACTGCATCCTGTGCACAAGACCAGAATTTTTTATCCAAGGTTCACTTCAAAGCACGAAAGGGACACGACCCCAGAATGCTTCTTTAAACCTCTCACTCACACAATTTACAAATTAAACTCCTGATTGAGATTCAGTCGGTGCCTCTTTAGCCCCCCCCCTCTCTCTCTGTCTGTCTGTCTAACGCCGTCATTGTTTTCAGCCAACAGTTGTGGTCTTTAACCCCGCCTGCCAATCACATCTGATGCGGGGGCGGGGCAACAGAGGTGGGAAACCATAGAGGTTGGCGGAGTGGGAGAGGCCCCCGGGTCCCGTGGGTGGCGGCTCTCAGCAGGCGGCACTTGTTCTGATATGTGTGTGTGTGTGTGTGTGTGTGTGTGTGTGTGTGTGTGTGTGAGACAGGGTATAAACACTATGTCCGTCCTCTCACACACACTTTAGTTTAATTATTGCTCTCTGGGTTGTGTGTGTGTGTTGAACACTTTACTCAGTTTCTATCTTTCATGCTCAATTGTAAATATATTATTGTGATATTCGGGGCTGCTGAGGCTCAGGCGGTGGAGCGTCTGGTAATCGGAGGGTCGCGGGTTCGAATCCCGGCTACCCCGGTCCAGTAGAAGTGTCCTTGAGCAAGATAATGAAGTGTGTGAGTGTGTGTGTGACCTGAGTTAGTCCATTTATAACATTATTATTAGCAGAAGTAGTCTTTGGATCACTGAAGGTGGAAGAAGTTCTGAATGATCATATTTCATGTTACATATCACATGGTTTCAGATCTTTTATTCAACAGGATCAATAATATATACTCTGTCCTGCATTTACTTATGTAAAAGTACTAATTATATAGAATGCAGACATTATATTATTGGATTATAGATGTTTATGCATTAATGTGCACATCATTTGATTCACGCTGCAGATTTCCCCAAACTAAGATCAATAAAACACTAATAACCAATAATATTGTGCTCCAGTAAACAGTAGAGTTTGTGGTCATTTTATTTATTTATATATTGTTTTTAAATTTTCAGCTCAGTTTAGTTTCAGTTAGTTTTCTTGTTTCAGTTTAGTTTTTAGTATTTAAAAATGTTCAGTTTTGGTTGAGTTTTTATTAGTTTCGCTGTTAGTTTTAGTCTCAAACAAACACTCGCAGTCATGTTGACGTCGTCCTCAAGCTTGTGTTGATCACATCCGTCTAACTGATACTAACACGTGGCGTGTGTTACCACTCCTGTCATATGATTGATCAGAGTGTTTGATTGGTTGTTTAAACGTCATTAAGCTTTTCATAGAGGGAAAGTTTCCATCCGACCTCAGAGTGTCTTTAAGTATGAGGGAACTGAACCTTCACCCGCAGGCTTCCCTGTGTAATCTCCCTCTGTGTCACTGTTTGGCTTTTGGCCCCACGCTGGTTGATTGACACATAGAGGGCGGGGCTTCCGCTGCCCTCTGACCTATAGGAAAGCTCGGTGTGCGTCAGGCTGGATGAGTGACAGCTGTCATAACGTTTCTGTCTGTCTTCGTTTCCTTATTTTCTAAACAACGTACACTTAAACAGTCCCATAGTAGACATTTGAACTAATTCATTCTACAGGACGATTTCTGTGGAGAAAATATAATTTATATTAATTATATAATATATAATACAATAAAATAACAGCAACATGTGAGGCTGCAGTAGGTAAATAATTCATCATACTTTCCTGTTAAAATTCCTGTTTCCTTAAACTGTGTGGGATTAGAACGAAATGTCTGTAAAGGGCAGACTTATGGGCACCCATACAACCTATTTATATTCAGATATCTTGAGGTCAAAGGTCAATAGAAGTTTTAGTTGGTACCAATGGAGGTTAGGTTATCTAGTTTCATATGATAGCAGTATCTTTACTGTAGCTGTAACACAGAGCCTGATGCAGCCTGTGACAGTGCGGAGGGAGAACTGTTGATAAGGGTTTCTGATCATCACAAGACGTTTTTGATAAATATAACTAAATGTTATTAACATTGCTGTCACTGATCTTTTTTGCCTTCAAGCGGATGTAAGAAGCCTTTTCTTTGCCGCACTCGGGAAAATGTAACCCTGATTATTCACAGCCGGACTTCCTGTTTTCTGATTCAGTCGTTCATAATCTACATGTGGAAAATAATAAAAATATATATTTATATAAATTTATATTCGGAGCTTCTGTTTCTGTCTCTGATTCAACAAAGCGCCACATGTATGTTCACATTTTAATTGCGTTTCCGTGACAACCCAGGCCCATTTCACTTTGTTCTGATCCCCTTTGGGTGTTAACCAACACACACACACACACACACACGCACACACACACACACACACACACACACACACACACACACGCACACACACACACACACTGGCAGTTTAATTAAATCCATTAAAAGCCTTGTAGGCGCCGGGCGGCTCGGATCAATCCTCACCTGAACGGCTGCTGACTAATTGTTCCGTTAACGGAGGGTTAACGGACAGATCAAAGGCTCCGGCGGCGTAATGAGCAGAAGGGAGAGAGAAAACGGAGAGAGAGAATTAATGAGAAACAAAGGATGCTGGGAGAATTTCTCGCTGGAAGAATTAAATTAAAGGAGAGACAGATTGGAGGAGGATTTTTTATAAAGGCCGTAAACCAGAGACAACATTTCCCATCAGCCTCGCTGCTTCCTGTGTCCGTCCCCCGAAAGGGAACGTGGGAAGGGATTGTTTTCAACTGGTTCGCTTCAGTTTCCCTCCGAATGTCAGGAGGAAATGAGGAGAGAGGAGACGAGTGGAGGAGAAGGAAAGGAGAGGAGAGAGGAGACGAGTGGAGGAGAAGGAAAGGAGGAGAGAGGAGACGAGTGGAGGAGAAGGAAAGGAGAGGAGAAAGGAGACGAGTGGAGGAGAAGGAAAGGAGAGGAGAAAGGAGACGAGTGGAGGAGAAGCAAAGGAGAGGAGAAAGGGGGACCAGAAAACAGACGCAGGAAATTAAAGAAATAAAAAAATTAAAGGTTAAAAAAGAATAAGAGGAGGAGGGAGAAGACAAGGAGAGTATAAGGAGGATATGGAAAGGGAGAGCCTGTAGAAACACAAGGAGGTGAGGAAGGAGGAGGAGCTAGGAAAAGAGAGAGAAGGAAAATGACAATGAGAGGAAGGAGGAAAAAGATGAACAAGACGAGGAGGAAGGTCATGAAAGGAGGAGTTTAAAGTCGTGGTCTCTGTAGCTGATGTCCCCGTACGGGACTCGCTGTAGCTGCCAGATGTGCTCGGGGGTCCTGCGTTTACAGATGTTGTCACACAGGAACGCGTTGCGATCGGCTGAATGTCGGTACGACTCCCAACAGAAGCTAACGGCGTTTTACTTCCTCCATAATCAGCACGGTGTCTTTATTGACCCTCACTCCTCAGTGTGGGTCGGTGTCCTTTACTCACGTCTCCTCTGACTCGTCGACCTTCGGCCCGCAGTGCTGATGCGTCTGCAGGATTCTCTGTGGCGTTACTGGGGTTGACTTCCTGCCGGCCGATGATGGAAGACAGAGGAAGCCATTCTCCCGACAACCTGCGGACACCTCGAGGACGTAGCGTACAGATCGGACAGTGCGTGTTAATGTGCTCCATCACGGAGACTACGTCCATCTTTAATTATTCAGTGTGTGAGGAGAATGCGATGAAGAACGAGAGGAGGAGGAGGAGGAGGAGGAGGAGGAGGAGGTGAAACCAGAAGGAAGAAAACTCAACATGGTGAAAGAATGAAGAAAGAAACTAACATCAAGATCCAGAATATAATGAAGCAGAACAAAGACAGTGTGTGTGTGTGTGTGTTACTGTGTGTGTGTGTGTGTGTGTGTGTTTTATACATCACAGCCTACAGGGTTGCTGCAACTTTTAGCCCCGATGTCCATCCGGCCTCGATTACAGCAGAGCCCGGCAGGCTTGCATCACACACACACTGTAACACACACACACACACACACACACACTGTCACACACACACACACAGCCTGAAGCCTCTTCCTGTGCGTGTGTGTTACAGTGTGTGTGTTACAGTGTGTGTGTGTTACAGTGTGTGTGTGTGTGCGTGTGTGTGTGTGTGGTTTGCCCGTTGGCGCTCCTCTCTTCTCTGATCGGACAAGGTTTTACAACATTTAGCGTTTCACCTCCTCCTCTCTCTCTCTCCTCCTCTCCCTCTCCTCCTCTCTCTCTCCTCCTCTCCCTCTCCTCCGTGCCGTCCTGAACCTCCCTTTCGTCTGTCGTCATCCTCTCCTCCATGTCTACTTTCTCCCTTAAGTCTCGTTCTGTCTCCTCGTCTACTTTTCATCTCCTCTTCATCCCTTCTCTTTCCTCCTCGTTCTCCTCTCATTGTCTCCTCTCCTCCTCTTCCTCTCCTCCATTCCACCCTGAACCTCCCTTTCATCTATCGTCTCCTCTTATTAGTTTCTCCTCTTTTATTTCTTTCAGCCCCTTTGTCTCCTCCTCTTGTTCTCCATCCCTCCTCTCCTCCTCTACTTTACATTGTGTCATCTCCTCTTTAAATCTCCTCTTTTTCTGCTTTTCATCCCTTCTTGCCTTTCTCCTCCTCCTCCTCTCCCTGTCTCCCTGTCACATCCCCTCGCCGTCTCCTTGTCGTATTGTCCTCCTCCTGAGCCTCTTTTCTCTCTCCTCCTCGACTCTTGTCCACTTATATTTTCCTCTGCTTCTTATCCTGCTTTTCTCCTCCTCGTCATCTCTTCTCCTTCCCTCCCTCTCCTCTACCTTTCTCCCTGTCACATTTGTCCTGATCCCCCCCTTTTTTATTTTCTTCTACTCCCGCCTCGCTCTCCTCTTCCTCGACTCCTGCTTCATCTATAATCTCTTCTTCTGGTCTCCCTTTTTTTGTCCTCATCCTCCCTCCTAATCTCAGCGTCTTCTCCTCTGTTATCCAACCTCTTCCTTCATCCTATCATCTCCTTTCTTCGGGTCCCTGTTTTATCCTCATCCTCACTTTTGTTTTTCCTCTTCCTCCTCATCTGTCCCTCTCCTTATTGCTGTGTAGTTAACGATCTGTAGGTTGATGTGTAAATCATGCGGACGGGGGATCTCCTCCCTCCCTCCTCCGTGTCTCACTGACACACCGACTCTCCTCTGTGGGATTTCAGTTTCTCATTACGAGACGCTCCTCGGGACCTTCAGGCTTCATTATGGACGAGAGGAGCGTCTCTCCTCCATTAGACGATCCTCCGTCTGCCACCCGTCTCCTCCTCTGGGCCCTCTCCGTCTCCTCTGTCACATCCTGGTGTTATCTTTATCGCTCTGACTGATCCCGCTCCTCTTCTCTCTCTTTCTCCATTTTGTACTCCTCCCCGGGGGGTAGTTTCTGTCTTCGTCTCTCCCTCGCTCCCACGTTCTCCCTCTTTCAGCTCTCCTCTTAATTAAGCTGCTGATTTTGTCCTCGTTTAATTACCTCAGGACCATCTCGGGGGCCCTTTTGGGGGCCTAGAAACCTCCACCCAACTCGCCACTCACAACACGACCCTCGCCAACGGTTGTGAAAACATGGCGGGCAGCGTATACGTTTACCAGCAGCCTTTCTTATTAGTTATAAACTCTGGCTGCTCGTATAGTTAAAGTGTTAAATGACTCCAAACTCACTTCCTTGTTTCTGGCTGTGGAGATGCAGACATGAGCGACGTGAACAGCAACATTACTCTCACTGGAATAAGTTGTCTTAAATTATTTAATGAATTATACAAAAAATTATAATAATAACTCATTTTTAAGACTCAGTTTTGACAAATAAAAGCAGGTCTCCATTATAGAAGTTATCTGGATGTATAAAACTTCTTAAAACCCACCAGGTCGCCCGTCTGAGCCAGTTTTAAGCCATTTAGATCTCCTCCACAGATATAAATGTTTAAACTTTTGTCAGTATGGATGATACACAGCGTCGGATCAGTTCAGTTCAATCGTTTGGTTCATTTTACAGAAACTATGAGCACCAAAGTGTAACTCATTCAGATTTACCGGCACCATAAACCAGAGAAAAAACTACGACCTGAAAATCAAGATTTAAAACTCAGGAGAAACAGCACAATGAGAGAGAGTTTCCCATCTTTACAGAGCATCCTTATAAAAACCATCTGGTCTGAGAACAGCAGTACAGTGACAGAGGTTGGAGTCATTGTGGATTGAATGGATGCACCTCTCTCTTTCTTTAGCTTCACTTTCTTCTTGATAGTAATTTGACCTGTGCATTTTTTGCTGCCAGTTTTCTTTTGGTCAAAGCTTTTACACTTGGAGAAAATTTCAAAGACCCATCAGCAGCTCCTCTCCGTCTCTGTCAGCTTCCTGCCGTCCTCTCCGCTACCTGTTTTCTTGTTTGAAACGCAACAGCAGCTCCTGGTTTCAGCGTCCGACCCGCTGCTGATGAAATAAAAGCTGCGCTCAGGTGGCCGCCGTTTCTCTCTCGCTCTCTGCGTCACCTCCGGCGCTCGTCTCCCGAGCCGGGTTCCAACGCCGGTTTTTAAGTCACTGGAGTTGAATCCACAGCGGAGAAGGTTTTCCTGAACACACACTGAAATATAAATGACATCCAGTTGAGTTCAGAGGATCTTTTTACTGAAGCTTTTCAAACAATCTGAGCTCAACAGAGCGACAGCAGGAACAAAGATCAACAGCAGGAGAGTCAGACTGGTATGAAATGTGTGATGTGGACAAACAGACACTGTGGTTAAAGCTGCTCTGACAGCCTCCGCTCAGGCATCAGTGACCACTGCGAGGACCCGACTGTATCTGAAGGAATGCTCCGAATCTCATAAAACGTGGCACAAAATTCGGCAGTGGTGGAAACTTACGAATTCTACAGGTCTCATACATGGGCGTGGCTAAATGGCTCGACAGCGCCCCCTAATGTCCAGCCCCCCCACGGCACGTTTCACCCATATGCATGAAAGTAGAAACCTGAACACATCTACATCTATCTGTACTCAGAGCGCCATCTACTGTAAGGAAGTAAACCTTATTTAGGAATCATCATGTGATTTAAAATACATCAAACTCAACAAACACACAAGAGACAAAACAATAATAATCAGAATCAGAAATACTTTATTGATACATGAATGATTTTCATACATATCGGTACACCAGCCTTTAGGGGGCGTGGTCAAGCCATTTTGCCACGCCCCCTATGACTGACCACGAGTTCCCGAGCACCAAAAATATGATTTATTCCTTCAGTTTCAAACGCAGCTTATTCTCTCGACTCTTGTTTACCGTCTACTTTATTTTGAATGCTGGAGGTTTGGGAGCCTCGTACTGTAAGTCTGTCCTGGGTTTGTGTGTGATAGTGAGTAGATATGAGAGCACCTACACACACACACACACACACACACACACACACACACACACACATACGGTGACGCGTGCCATCAGTGAAGACAAGTCAGGCGTTAACATTTCCTTGACTGTCTCTTTGATGTGAGTCATCTTCAGTCTGCCGTTGAGTCCAACAGGAACGTGGAGAAAGATCAAGTGAGACATAATGAGAGCGTGTTTGTCATGTGGAAGAAAAAAACCTCACAACTCCAACTTTGGTCATTTCCAGAGTTTTCACTTCAGTTTAAGAGCGAGACAGTTCAATGTGGCCCGACTCCTCAAACACAAAGAGATGTTTTATGTTTTCAGCGCTGGAGTCCAACATCTTGGATTAGGATCATTAAAGATATAGTCAGTTACATATATTATATATTATATAGTTATATATGTGTAACAAGCTCACATTAACTGATATTAAATGAGGTAGTTTGGCTATTTTTTAAGCTATAATTTAGTAGTAAGTAAACACTTAAATGTGTGCAGTATTTTAAGTTCAGGTGATATTTTTCAATATATTCCACTGACTCATTTTCTTTAAGTTGAATTTATATCATTATAAAAATATAACCATTATTTCAGTTTATTAATCATCATAAGTATGCATACAAATAATTTCTAATGATCCTCAAAGTGTAAAGGTTTGATTAATTGGCTGCCATTCTGATAATTAATTAGTTATAAATAGTTTTTTATCGTACGTCAGCTGTTTTAATGTAATTATTTGTTTTAGTGGAAGAAAACTGAGTACATTTAAACTTGGTGGTAACATTTGTATGAAGATGTGTTTAAGTGTTTAAGTGTTCACACATTTTAAGTAAGTTTGGAGATAAGCTGAATATGAGTTTAACTTTAACTGAATACAATTTGTTCAGTTAACTTAAACTTAATATAATATACACAGTAGGTCTATAGCTCAGCATTTGGTTCACTTCTGTGTTAAACACCAAGGACAAAAAAACACTGAAAAAGCCAATTAAGTCTGAATGATTGTCAAAAATGATTTTAAAAACTACAGAATACAGACAGAGAATTGTATAAAAAGTTCCCTAAACAGGAAATAATTGTTCTACACAAACTTCCTGCAGTTACTGAGTTCACTGTTTGGGTTCATTGGACAGTTATTAATATAATATGAAACATCCATGTCTATATTTCGAGAAGTTTTCTGAATTAACTCACGGAATATATCGAGAAAGACAACCGTTTCAGACGTGTATGTGATCTGTACACCGAAAAACTTTGATTAAGTTGTGAAGAGTTGAAGCTGTTGAGAGCAGCAGATAGAGGATGTGTGCGGACCGAAAGGAATTATCACAATTCAGGAGGTCAAGGACCCTTCAAAGAGCCCCACGGGACCTCTTCAAGTCCCTGAACCACACTTTGAACACCACAGATTGAACCTCGTCGACCCTGAGGTTTCTCCTGGTTGCCTGCTGACCTCCGACCCTCCGCTGAGTGAGTCTCAGAGGGAGAAGATGATGATGATGATGATGGTGATGGTGATGATGATGGTGATGGTGATGGTGATGGTGGTGATGATGATGATGATGATGATGATGGTGATGATGATGGTGGTGGTGATGATGTCACTGCGTGGGTCGCCGTGGCAGCTGTAGCGAAGAAGTGATGCGTCGCCATGGAGACGAGATGGGAGGCAGATTGAAGATGACAGAGACTGTGATGAGAGTGAAAAGAGAACAGAGTTTCCTTCCTCCTGGGACGCTGTGTGTGTGTGTGTGTGTGTGTGTGTGTGTGTGTGTGTGTGTGTGTGTGTGTGTGTGTGTGTGTGTGTGTGTGTGTGTGTGTGTGTGTGTGTGTGTGTGTGTGTGTGTGTGTGTGTTTGCGCGCTGCAGGCTGCTCGACAGATGCTCTCATTAGTCAAACAGGCCGTCCGCTGTGTGAGCCTCATCAACCAGCTCTTTTCAACACAATTAACACACCGACTCCCTGAACTCAACGCGAGCAGCATTCAGGTGTTTGTTACCTTGAAGCAACGTTACGTAACATTCGGTCTTCGATTTGGCTTTATGATATAAATGTATTGATTATAAACTGTTAAACAGAAACAGTAATGATTGTGAATCAGAACAAGCAGCAAGGAGACTGAACATTTATTTATTCCAACACAGTGTATCATCACACAGTCTGGTTGTTCAACACACGGAATAAAAAACTTCCAACTTCACTGAAACTGATCCTGACTGATCGATACGATGGATGATGGATAACATTAACAGTTACTGACTAATTACAAACTGGCTCCTCTTCCTCCTCTTCCTCTCCTGTCGCTGCCTGAACCCGCCGAGTCTTCATCCCCAGAGTCAGAGTCCTGGTCGGAGCCGCCGTCCTTCCAGCTCCCAGTCCGGGTACAGACAGCTAATAGGACCGCTCACTATCTAATAGCAGCTGGTGCAGCGGTAAGAGAAGAGGGTCTGTGTTGAAACAAGAGTTTAACATTGTTTTCCTGCAAATATCCGACTGATGAAAAGTGCATGGACTGAGACAACAGCAAGAAGGGAGCTCGCCGTCTCTCTTTTTCATTTACCAAAGTTCTCGCCAACGGCTCCAAGCCTTCTGTGGTCCTCTGTCATTAGCTGTGTCCATTCAAACAAACTGACGTAGTTGGTGGAGTAAAGTGTTCCATAATGTTACTTTAACCGACAATACAGCAATAAAACAACCTAATGTAGATCAGACAGACTCACCCGACCTCACCGGTATGCCGGCGTCTGTCTGTCTGTCTGTCTGTCTGTCTGTCTGCCCGTACGGTGAACATCCTCTAACCAGCTCCAGTTACAGAGCGTCAGCATCAAGATCTCCTCACACACCTTAAAGACACTAACAGAGTTTAACTGTCGCAGTCTCACTCTTCTCATCACATCAAGGTCACATTCTCCTGTTTTCATCTACGAGATATTTTTATTTTAACCCCCCCCTCCACCCCTCCGCCCTGTATTTCAACAGATTTCACCACTCTTTAAGCTTCACGATGGCTTTGCGGCGCTACAATTAGGTTAGCGTTGAACCCCGCCGTCGCCTACAATGGATTTATAATGATCTGAGGGCTGCGGAGCGCTCAGGAGACCACAACCACCGTAACAAAGTGCTTTGGTCGCGCGGATTTCAGCGACCCTCCTCTGTGCGAATTTGCCAAAGTGGCGGCTTTGGAAGATTGGACCAAATTGTCCAAGTGTGTGTTTCTGTGTGTGAGTGTGTGTGTGTGTGTGTGTGTGTGTGTTAGTGTGTGTGTGTGTGTGTGTTAGTGTGTGTTGTTGTGCTGGATGAGTGTGTGTGAAAAGCTGGGTGTTTATCCACACAATGGAGCAAATCTGAGCCTTTGATCACCAGGCCGAGTCGCCAGATCTGCAGGAAAGAGTGTGTGTGTGTGTGTGTGTGTGTGTGTGTGTGTGTGTGTGCAGATAATCACCAGTGAATTAAAGTTTATCGCAGACAGAAAGTGGCTTAATTCCATTCAGTCCAAAATACCCTCATCATTGTGTGTGTGGGCGCTCGTACACATTCACACCTTGTGCCTGTGTGTGTGTGTGTGTGTGTGTGTGTGTGTGTGTGTGTGTGCCTGTGTGCCTGTGTGTGTTTGTGTGTGTGTGTGTTGTCTTGTTTTATGTTTGGAAACACAGTGATTGGCAGGCCCCTGTATCAGTGGGTGGGAAGCCCTGTTGGCTGTGTGTGTGTGTGTGTGTGTGTGTGTGTGTGTGTGTGTGTGTGTGTGTGTGTGTGTGTGTGTGTGTGTGTGTGTGTGTGTGTGTGTGTGTGTGTGTGTGTGTGTGTGTGTGTGTGTTCTGGGTCAGTGTAGTTTGTGTCGAACAGATTTTGAAATGAGAAACGTTTTTGTTTTTTAAATTAAAGACAGAAAAAAAAAGAGTTTTGTGTGTGTTTTGTTCCCCATGTTTATAAATGGTAGTCTGGTTTTCTCATTTTCATTCTGACGCAGCTTCTGTTGATTTGAACTGTAGACTGTAAAATTAAAAATGTCTCTGTGACGCCACCCAAAGCGGCCACGCCCTCAATTACCCAGAACTTTAATCCTTAATATAATTTAAACAGGTGAGTTGTACAGTTGTCATAAACAGGGAAATTATCTCTAGAGAGGCTGTAAACATGTTTATTTCTGCTTATGGAGCCAGCCTCTAGTGGCCGTTAGAGGAACTGCAGGTTGAGTTACTTTGGCCACAATAGTATTGTTTGTGTTTTAATGTTCTTGGTTTTGACATTTGATCAGCTGAAGTTCTTTCACACCAAACTGGGAGAACCAGTTGGCTTCCTCACGTTAAAACAACGTCCAACTCTAATATTTATGGTTGCATATATTTAGCAGCGAGCAGCTAACAACAAAATCTCCTAGTTAAAGTTTTAAGCTCATCCCATCAATATTCGAGGCTTATCATCTTAATAGTGTTGAATCAGGACCTCTAACTCACTTATGCTCAAATGTAGGGCCCTTCAGTTCTCTAGAAAGTAGATCTGACAGTCTGAAGTTCAACCTTAACCTTAAGACTTTGGATTTCTAGAAGTGAAAAACTCTCTGGTGCTGTTGCAAAATGAAAATTTTCCATAAAAATTAAGATAAATTGTGAGCGTTGCTGCTGCAGTCACACATCAGAGGAATCAAACTGTGTCACTGCACAACATCTGACCACCGCACGCCAAAATACACAAACACGCATAAAGAGCACACAGCAGATTAAGCACACGCTCGTATTAAACCCAGCACAGTGCAGCTTCCTGCCTTTGTTGATTATTCTCTTTCCCAGTGATGGCAAGAGATAACACACACACACACACACACACACGCTGGAGTCACAGTGAGGAAATCCCATCACAAGTTGAAAGCTCAAACATCAGACACACACACACACACACACACACACACAGTCACACTGCGTCAGAAGCTCGGAGGGTCCGTCACAGCGAGAGCCGCGCCGACACACACCGAAACACAAAGCTAACACGAAGCCAAAATACACACAGTTACCCAGATGTACAGCCAGTGGCTCCTCAGCTGCACTCCTGCAAGACCCTGGAGGTGACAGAGAGCGCTGTCAATCACTCCAGAGCTATTTGCAGGCCCCGCCCACCTGGGGACCGTCTCCACCAGCTGGAGACAAAAACACTCCCGTTCAAAAGTGATCAAAAAAAACGTGCATTAAAAATGAATATTGTCTCAATGCAACCATTAACAAACGCACACAGTGTCCGTGTAAAACACACACAGATACAGACGTCCCCGCGTGGTTCGAACACACACATCACACTCACACAGTTGTCAGCGTTCCTCCATCAATAATCAACGAAGCGCCGCATTAAACTTTCACCGCTTTATTTTTTAATGGCTGACAAAAGTCCTCAGATATTCATAATTCAGACGACAGCCGCCGTTTCTCACATCACGCTGGATTCAGAGACGAGACGCTCCCACACAAAGCGAACGGCTCGAGACTCCACGGAACAAATCTCACCAGAGGCGCATTCAAGGTCTCTGGAACAACCTGCCCCCAGATTCCTCACTGCTATCCCTCCAAAACCTTTCAGAACATCCCCAAGACCTCTGCAGAGCCTCAAAACCAGCCCTCAGACCGAGTCATCATTAATCCTCCTCCCAGACCGAGACGTTTTTCACAACCTCTCCAAAACCATTTAAGAACCGACTAAAACTAAAACTCTCAAACCTGAAAACCTTTCTGGACTCGTCAAAACCTCCAGATATCAAACAAATCTTATTCCAACAACCTTTTTAAAAAATGTACCCAACCTTCCTCAACCCTCCAAGATCATTACAAACAAATCCAAAGTCTTTACGCAGTCTCAACCTTCTGCCAGGGGATCCTTTTAACCGCCATAAACTCGGTCAAATGTCCCCAAGAACCTTCCCAAATCTCTCCAAACCCCCAATCAAGACCTCTTACCAACATCACTGCACCTGCAAAAATACCTTAAAGCTACAATCTGTAACATTTCCTCATTAAACAGTCTATAAACTTTATGTTCTCTATGTAGTTGAGTTCTTACATTATCCCAAATGTTTCCAACAACGTTCAAACTTATTCAGGTAACGCTGCGTTTCACCGGTCGCCTGTCGATGGCGTCATATCCCCTTTGTGCCTGCGTCAGCGTTGTGGTTGTCTGCCAGAAGCTGTCATACATTGACTGTTGATCCAGTCTGAAGCCACATTGTTACCATCCACTGTTTAGATCTTGGTGCTTTTTAACTCTAGATTTGAACCGGATGAAGGATTTTAGTCATCGGACGTCTGGATCTTAAGTTATCAGAGAAACAAGCTGAGCTAACGTTAGCAGCAGCTCGGCTCGCAGCCCCTCCGGGACGTCCTTTGTCTGTCCAACAGCGTGGGAGAAGCAGTGATTGTTAAGGTGGAACTGCTTTATTCAGTGTGTTTAAGGTGGAATTTGGGGTATTCAGTGTGTTTAAGGTGGAACTGCTTTATTCAGTGTGTTTAGTGGTTTTAATCAGCGGGTCTGTTTGTTTTGGAGAGGAGGAGACCTATGTGGATCATTGGGCTCCCGGTAGAAACCTCCTGAACCATGAACACTGAAGGAATCCTAACCGGGAGAAGCTCACTGGTCACAATGGTGGTGAAGACAACAACTCCCATGATCCCACGCTGCTTCACCACCTCTTCAAACTTCCTCTTTTCTTATTGTTTTGATGTGAGAGACCCCCTAGTGGCAGATATTACATACTGAACGTTACTTTTATGTTTCAGTCACATCCGCTCACAATAAACTAAACCTGCTTTGTGGACGTTAACTAAAAGATGTAATGCTACAGCGCAGCTAGCTTCAAACCTTCAAACCTTTCTCGTCCTGTCCAGTCTTAATGTGTCTGATCTGTTCTGGTCTAATTCTATCTGGTTTAGTCTGATCTGGTTCTACAGGCCTCACGTTGTCTTTTCTTTCTCTTCTTCCTCCCTCGTTCCTTTCAGGTGAATTTAACAGATTTACACTCTGTTAAATGCTCCATTTTTTTCCCTTCTCATTGGTTTTTTAGCCTTCCTTTCATGTTTCCTCCCTTTCTTGTCGTCTTTTCATCTTCTGCTGTAACTCTTGCAGAACCAATCTGACCGTCACACACACTCACACACTCACACACACACACACACACACACACACACACACACACACACACATTAAATATATTCCTCTGATTGCTGAAACTCTCTTCCACCCTGTACAGCTCCACCAGATTAGAACTAACGCTACGAGTTATCAGTAAATCCTGTTCGACCCGTCCGGTTGCTCCACTTCCCATGATGCCTTTTTTTTCTTCCATTTGGCCAATCAAGAGAGGAGATCAGACGGAGGAATTCAGCTGACTGACTTTTCCTTTTCTTTATTTTAGCCGTCGTCTCTTCTCCCTTTTTGTCAGTTTTTCTCTCCTTTGCCCCATTCCCCCAAACCCCCCCCTTCCCTCCAGTGTCATTGATCCTCTCTGTAGCCATGTCAATAGAAATCAGGCCCGTGGATCTACTGTTTGTCTGTATGGATTGAACTCGGGAGGGGCCGTCGAGGCTCCTGAACACGGCGCCGGGGGGCCCCGTAGGGCTCTGAATTCCCCTCCGTGGGAAACAGGGATCCCCGCTGCCAACCGGAGCGAAGAGGCGCTTAGTTTCAGCCTCAGTTCGCTGGGAACCGAACGACGACGGCTGATGCAATGATGTCATCAGTTTGCTTTGTGGACACAGCGGCCATATTTAATTTATGTCGCTCTAAAGTCTCATCTGATCCCATTTTTTTGATCTCCAAACCTCCAGTTTGTGTCGTCGCAGCAGCCGGACTTCAGTATTAACACATTCTCACAGTGTTACACTCCAGAGGAAGACGGTATATTAAGATTTATATACTGGGTGTAATTAAACAGTAACATAGTGATATAATTATTAGCAATCAGGGGGCGGATCTACAGAAATAAAAAACACATTTATTAATATTTGCTTGGAAACCCCCTAAAAAATGAAGCTATTTGAACTCAAATGTGGCAAATTCTTGGCAACAGTCGCTCAGTCTGCAGGGACTCATATCGGGAACCGGTCCAGCATGGACCACAGTCTGGAGTCTGGGCCTCAGGGCTCTACTGATGTGCCCTTGAGCAAGGCATCAACCCCCTAACTGCTCCCAGGGTGCAGCTGCCCATCTCTCCATGATAAAGCACTGAAATATCCAAAGGTGGGATTAGAAATCAATAAACTGTTTTAATTCCAAATATTTTTCACTGAACTTTGCTGATCACTTTGTCTAAAATAAAAAGTCTATAACAGATCATTAAGTTTATACTATTTGGTTATTACACCAGTCGGTTAATCGATTACTTTTCAGTTATTAAATTAATCGCCAACTATTATTATAATCAATTAAATCGTTTTGAGAGCTGATTTCAGTTTCTTTAGTCCTCTGTGACAGTAAACTGAATATCTTTGGGTTGAGGACAAAACAAGACGTTTGAGGACGTTCGGCTTTTGGAAACACAGATCGAGAAAACAATCGACAGATCGATCGATAATGAAAATAATTGTTGGTTGCAGCCGGAGTCAGTTATGATCTGGTCTCATCCAGTCTGGTCTTATTTTGCCAGTTCAGTCATTTATTCTGTCCTCCAGCTGCCTTCACATGTTAACCGTCTACAGTTTATCTCCTCACCAAACCATAAAACTCTCTCTCTCTTTTTTCCATTTTCTGTGTCGTCTTCTCTCCATCCTCCTCCACCTTTTCCCTCTCTGACCACAGAATCAAACCCTAATTGAGTTTTCATGTTGCTGTTCGCTCCTGTTCACTCCTGAGAGTCCAGAGGTCGGTCGTCCACGTCTCCACCACGACTTATAGATGACATTAGTGGTCAGGAAGAAAGCAGGGCAGACACACACAGCTCTCAAAGACTGTACCTACAATAATAAATGTACTTACACGCTTCGGCCACTGGGTCTAACTGCCGCTCTTCCTCGGGGCTCGCTCTCGTCTGTGAGAAGATGCACACCAAAACAATGTAGATGGATAAACAGCGCTACAGGCATGAATGTGCAATGGTTCAAGGTTCAATGTTCAACTTTATTCAACCCATCCTTTTGAGTGAAAACAGCTCGTCTAGTTTGACTGGCGGTAAATGTAAATTATGAGGTTTTTGTTCATGTAATAGCATAAAATAATAAGAATAATGTGTTGATTTCTGCTATTAGGAGCCAAAATCCTACAGCCAACCAGGCAGACATTGTCGATCAATAATCAGCGTCGTTATGTAGAAACAGTAAAGAAATAGTTATTGATTGTCCTGACTTCCTGTGAAGAAGAGTTGGACACAGATGGACTCTCACTTTACTCTTTTATACCCTCTTTGTGGATCGACTTAAGCCACAGATCTGTTCTTTTACTGTCCTTCGATGATTAGGAAAGTAAAGAAAATCTGTTTTTAGGCACTTTTACAGCATTTGTTTCACCCAGAACGGGGCGCGGTCGTCCTGAGGTGACATATGTCTGCTCTCATCCAACGGTGGATTTGGTTGCCAGTAAAAGACAACAAACAAACAACTCAGACAAACATGATAAACGATAAAAGTGCTCCATAATAACATAATATTAACCACTAGAATAAATATGGTGGTCAGTAAAGAAGCTTCCTGTTGGTGAACTGTGGAAAAGCCAGACAGAAAAAACATTTTAGACTCAAACATGAACAGCTTTAGTGTTTCTGTAACTAAGATTTTGTTCATAGCTTCTTAAATGAAAACGTCTATCAGTCGTAAGAATATTCACCACTTTGTTTGTGTTTGTCCTCCCAGAACTGTCAGATTTATGCATTGATTCTTCATTTTCCTTTCATTTATTATTCCCATCATTATCTGCCTTGTTATCATCACTTTAAACTCCTCTCTCTCTCTCTCTCTCTCTCTTTTCTCTTCTCTCTCTCTCTGTCTCTCTGTGTGTCTGACTCTCTCTTTCATCCCTCTCTCTCTTCATCAGCACTGAAAAATGGGGCTTAATTAACTGTGTGCCTGCAGGACTTTTGGCTTTCTGTGTGTGTGGTTGTGTGTGTGTGTGTGTGTGTGTGTGTGTGTGTGTGTGAGCATGCAGAGGTAAAGTAGGCCAGTCTATAAGGTGGTTAATTAGGATGCAGCAGGCCTCTGTCCGCTGGCTCCCAGGGACCAGATGGAGAGCCGGGTTCACAAACAGAGGAGGGGTTTGTCCGACGATATTTTCCCTTTCACCTCGACTCCACTGCAGAACCAGAATCTGAATGAAGGTTCATCTCGCCGCTCGATCGTCACCGATTTACTCGTTTTCCGTGACGTCTGCCGCGTCTCGCTCTGGTCACACCCAGAGACTGAACTCTCTCAGATGATACACAAGTGGACTGAAGTCATTTCAAGTACAACAAACAATGGATTGTTTGAGCCAGTGCTGATGCAGATATTTAAGGGTTTGTTCAAATTGCTGAACACATGATTACAGATATTGATTGGAAGCAGTATATACTCCATCCCTGCATCCATTATGTAAAGCAAAGACGTTTTTCAAGAAACCCCACAATCGATGCACATTAGATCATATTGGGCGTATATTAGTGGACCCAAAGCTCTAATAGCTTTAATAAACAAAATAAACTCACCAAATGTCGAGATAAGCAAACAAAAACACCTGTTTTCCCTCATCGAACAAACCGTACACCTTCTGAATTAAAGCTTCTCTCGTTTACCAAACTAAGACCTTGTTAAGCAATCTTAAACACACTTCATTCAAACTCACCAAACCGTCTTTATTAGTCTCAAACAATCACAAACTCTGGTGTCTAACTCCCTCCACACACTGGTGCCCCCCCAACCTCCCTCGCTCCTCTACCCGCTTCATGCCCCTCCTTTCCTGGCCCTGCTATGTCCTCATCTTCCCCTGCAGTCAGAGTCCTGGTTGGAGCCGCTCTGAATCACCTCGTTACTGTATTAATAAACCCTCTACAAAGTAAAACACTCTGGTTTTCCTTGCACTGCACCACTGAACGTCTGTCACTGAGCAGCTCTCGTTCTTCAGAGGCAGATCGAATCGCCCCACCCTGCCCTACCACAGACCCCCAATTTCAGGATTTCCACACATCCTGGAAAATCTTGGATATTCTGAGACTTGTTTTCCAGTCCTGAAAACACCGGGAATTTGATTAAAATGACCAAATATCCTGGAAATAATTTATGTTGTCCTGGAAATTTCTTATTGTATTTTCAGATCAACAGACACAGAATGATAATAATACATCTTATTAGGCTTGAATTTGTAGCCCGACGTGAGTTATAATCAGCCGAAGAGACGAGTACTGAGGTAGCAATATGACTGTAAAATCATTATAAATAATATCTATAAAACACAAATGTACAACATATATATTAAACTATTAATATGCAGTAAGTAGTCATCATACAAACAACACACACACACACACACACACACACACACACACATACACACACACGTGGTAACACCAAGCCGGAGTGCTTTCACATGTCACAGAGTTAACATGTCGCCCCGGCAACCAGTCTCACGGGAACACCTGCATCCTGCGAGTCACCACGGAAACGCATCCCACACTGTCAATCTCTCTCACGCACACACACACACACACACACACACACACACACACACACACACACACACACACACACACACACACCTGTGTTGTGGTAGTGAACTGCCCATTTGTGTGTCTTGTAGAGTCCAGGTGACACAGATCTTTCAGATCTTCCTCTGGTGTCGACACAGCTGTGTGTCCGGACTCACCTGAGGCGCACACACACACACGCACACACACACACGCGACACACACACACACACACACACAAACACACACGCCAGGGTTAAAAGGGATCAAGTGGTCTTGTGTCACCAGGAGACTCAGTGAAGGAAGGTTGTCAAACCACTTCAGTTTCTGGCCCTCCGGACCGCGAAGTGAAGTAAAAACTATATAATCCATCCAATTATTGTGTTGTATTTTATTGTTTATATTTATTTATCATATTTTTTAAGTATGATGGAAATACTTGAATTATATTGTGCTCTCAGCAGTGATCTGAACACTATAAATCAGCCCTTACTTCTCTCTAAAGGTCCGTCCTGTTTTTGTCAGCTTGGTGTTTAATGGAACGGCCCTTTCTCCTAGAAATTACTGACCAGTGTGTAGCATTTAGTAGCATCTATTCATCTAACTGAGGACCACTCGCGTCTGTATTTGATCTCCTGGGAGAATTGTGTGCAGTAGAAACTATGGTGGCCGCAAAAGTCAACTGGGCTCCTGTAGAAACATGGCGGCTCAACATGGTGGACTGTATGATTCCTATATGCAGGTGATTATATACTAATGAAAACAATGAATATTATATTCTAACGTACCCGGTTCATTTGTTTTCTGCATTTCCATTCCCACTCGTAGTGACTGCAGCATTATTCAAAAGTCAGATTTTTTATTCACATTTAATTAAACCAAAGTGCTTCTGTTGCAGGTGTGACAGCCCCCTTAAAGAACCTCTGAGAGGCAGCTTTTAGTTTACCACGATGTCATAGTAAAAACAATTTAATAACATAAAAAACGTAATTCCTATGATTGAATGAATTGAAGATTTACGGTACAGACGCTCTGAATCTGTTGACTGATCTTATTAATTTATACAGAGATCCGGCCGTACGGTGCGGAACACGAAGATGAAACCCAGGACACTGATTAAGTATCGATGTTAATTTTAGCTCAAAATCATTTGAGTGAAGCGATTAAACCACAATTTTACACAAACAATCTCAAACACAACTCACTAAGGAAGGAATCACAATATTGTCATGAAGATTGATTTAAAAAAGATTGATAAGATCACGCAGAACAAATATTGATCATTTCAGCTGTATTGTCCCTGAAGAGACGTTTGACTCACACTGACAACGTTAATTCAACTCAAAAATGTGTTGAAACTGATTACATTGAACATTTGAAGTTAAAAAAAAAACATTCTGCTCAAGTGACGTTTCAAGAAGTTAGTGTCACTTAAATTGACTGCAGTATGTTTGACTTCTGACCCCGAGAGCACCTTTAATTAAATGTTAATATAAGTCATTTAATTGCGTGAATTTGCTGCTTCTCTGGGTCTTTTTGACAGTTGACGGCCTCGAAGCCCCACAAACACAATTAAAGGTATCTGAGGTTATCTGGGGGTCGTCGAGTTGAGACTGTTTTTGTCTTTCACGTGTCTGAAATCCTGCACCTTTTCCCCTTCTCATCTTTCCCTGTTTTATTTCCTGTTTTTAGCTCTGTTTGTTTCCCTCTGCTCTGCATGGCAGGTTGTGACAAACCGGTTTGTTAAAAGCACTTTATAAATAAACGCGACTTGCACTTTAATCACCTTTCATCATCGGCTGTGTGACAACCTGTGGGCGCCACCACAGTTTTTAATTTAATCCCCCCTGCATCTTCCATCCCTCCCCTAATTGATGCTCTTGCGAGCAGCAGCAGCGGCGGCGGTGGTTTGCTATTTCTGAAGCGGCACTGGTTGGCTGCCACGACTCCGCTTCACGCTGAATGCATCAGCCGCCATTCAAGTCAGAGACTCACAGGGAAAAAGACAGAAAATAGCTCTTCCCATTGTGTCTCCGTCCTCTCGATTCTGTCGCTTCCCGCTCTGATCCCGATACGCTGTGTGTCAGACAAACAAATCCCCTCCCCGAACAAATAAATGAATTTAAATTAAAAGACAGCAGATTGGAGTTTGGCGTAAACAAAGCACAATTCCCTTTCTCTTTTTAGCCTCGTTTTGCATAACAAGCCGTGACACGCTCTGCATTGAGATTCAAATGAGTAAGTGGCGGCTTAAGATGGACTTAGCTTCACTTCACTGGGACTATTTATCCGCTTTTATAAAGGACGTGTCATTCTCAACACTTCCTGTTTGACTAGCTTAGGACAACACAGTCTGTCCTCACAACAACACTGGGGGGGGGTTTAACTGTTGAGGGCTTTATGAAACTTTATTGATCTCTGCCAGGAAATTAGGCCACAGCCATGAACCGATGCAGCAGATAAAACAGAGGACGAATACAAACAGATCAGAGCTCAAACGTCTGCCAACACCGAGCACTTCTCATTATTTAAACATGGTGGCGTTAGCGGTAAAATATTCACTTCGGTTGCAATTAAAAAAGGTTTTTTCCTCTCTGCTCGTGTTTAACTGGAGGAGAACAACATGCAATGATGTGACAGCAGTTCAGCAGGGAGCTGCATGTATATGAGAGAGACAGTAGAGCTGACAGTGGGAGGATGGAGGAGAGGGAATTTAAACAAACAGATGAGAGAGTGAGCAGCCTCTCTCCTCCAAACAACAACTCTCGTTTTTTCTCTGTGTGGTGATCGGCGCTCCGACTGGGACTTCCTGCTTCACAACACTGTCTCTCAAAGCTGCTCGGTCCAAAATATCTTGTTTCTTACGTGTATTATCGTGGAATACGTTGGAATATCTTCACCTTTTGTTGCACATAAATGATAATTAAAGTCTTGCAGCACCTTTGAACATAAAGCAGGAAGTATAGTTTCCAGGTCCAGGTACGCTAGGGTCCATATGGGCAGTCCACACTGTCCGCAGACTACACTATAAACAGAGCTACTGCGCAGCTGTGGCGTCTGCAGCTGTCCGTGTCTGTAAGTTTATTCAGACCTTCAGGGCGGACCCCCTTTGGGACTGAATGATCCACAGTCCTGTATCCAAACAGGGACATCCTCTTGAAGGTGTGTCTTTAGATGACCTCCCTGATGCTCCCTGTTTTACTGTTCACTGTCGTTGTTGTTAGCCGGCATCCATCTATCCTGAAGCCCTTCGGACCTCATTACGACCCGTTTGTAGGCGGGTCGAGAGTAGGGCTGTCGTGGTGAAGGAATTTCCTGTACAGCGGGAAGTGGTACAGCAATATTTAATCTCAGCTTGTATTAATCACCTCTATCCACCCTCGTCCTGGGTCTGTGACCGTTAACTGGAGAATTTCAGCCGAATAAAGTCGGCAGTTATTTAAGATATCCGACTAATTAACAGGGTCACTGCTTAAACCGACTTACTGGCGAAACGCGTGATGCAAACGCCACAGGATTGGCAGATTTGATTCATCAGTGGACGAGACTAAGAGGCTGCTGGTGTTTGGAGAGTTTTTCCAGAGCGAGCGAGGCGGAGGCGACGTGGTTTTATAATCCCAAGCTGTGAACTGAAGGATCGCACTGTGTTCCCCTTCAGCCTCGCTCTCTTGTCTTAGAAAACAAACACCGAACAGGACATGACGTTACCTGCGGTTGTGGCTTTAGCAGCTGGCAGCTGAAAGCGCCAACGGGAGGCCACACCAGACGGTTCTCTCTGCGGCTCTTTATCCGAGTTGGGGAAAGTTAGCCAGACATGCATTTGCCAAACCAGCCATTTAGTCTTGATCCATGAAAGCCTTTTCTCTCAACAAGCTGTTGGAAAAAGCTTTAGATAAAAGTTAAATCTCAGTCTTTAAGTGTGGAACGATGTCCTTGCTGCCTCTCGTGGCCCACAGGCCAAAAGAAATCACCCATTTCTCTCCAGCTGAAGGTGATTTCTGCAGTCCAACCAAAGGAGGTAACAAATTGTAATTACACAGTTTTCCTGTACAATAGCAGCATTACTGGCTTTATCTCCAAATAATCTCTAATCTGACTGAACTGTTAATTCGATGGCGCCTGGCTGATTGTCTGCTTGTGTTACCCCAGTAAATCTTTTTATAGCAACTCGTCTTGTTCCTGAAATCTCAGTAATGAACTTGGTCAGTACGATGTTGTCAAAATCAATAAAACGGATGACCAAAGCTGTGAATATTAAACCTAACTTCTCCTTTGAGGTGCCGGATTGACCGGTTGACTCGCCATACTTCTGCAGTATTAACTGCTGCAGCCTCAGAGGATCTGTGAGGGATGTTTCCTCTCTTTTCAGCCATCAGTTGGATGAAGACGTGCTGCTATAAAAGAGAAAGATTTAATAAAGGCGTTCCTGTCAGCTGCCCTGAGAGCTCTGAACTCTGCAGTATTTCCTCCTTTCAGATCAGTTTGTTTATTCGGGTGAGATCGACGGCACTTAACTCCTTTACAGTGTTCACCGACTCTTCTCTTTACTGATCTTTAACAGACTCTGTAACGTCGGTTCGACCTGAGGGCGACATTGAAACGAAGGGACGGGGTTAAGGATTCAGGCGAAGCCCCGAATGCACAGAGGAAAGAAACTGAGATGACTGAACGTTAAAAACTGTGGTTCAGTTCAGTGGAAGGGAAAACGTCATCCAACCAACAACGGGAAATTACCCTAACACACAAGGGATTATGGGTAGAAGCAAAGGGATGCAGTAACTCGTGGTTGGGAAGCTGAGCGGAACAAAATGAAGCTCATATATTCAGGTGCTTCTTCATGCGTTCAATAAAAGCAGATTTGTTTCAGAATCATCTCAGAAAGTTAAAAACAAAATGCTGGAAACTTAAAGTTAAATCATTTTTCATCATTTCATTTCATGTCGGGCTGAGACTGGAAGGAAGAACGAATGTCAAACGCTTGAAAGGACAAAACATCCTTGTGTGTGTGTGTGTGTGTGTGTGTGGAAATGACCGCTCGGCATATTCAGGTTTTTTCCATCGTCTTCTTCCACTCCTCTTCCTCGCTGGAGGCCGGCTGCAGCCCCCGGGACAGACATTCCTCTGCACTTTGGTATGCATGCGTGAACGTGTTCAGTGAGTTCTGGCCCCCCAAAGTTCAGCGGCTCACATCAGGGATCGGATCACCCTTCAGGCCGCGAGACGCATTTCATTTGCTTGTATGGGAGGCCGAGTGGAAGGAATACGGAGGAGACTGTGAAGAGGCGGTTCAGCTGGATAGGGCAAATATTGTGACACCACCTGGGCTCCAGGGGCAGATTTCAGGGGATTCCCGTAGGATGGCTACGAAGGATAGTTTAGACGCTAGCACGATTTAGTTTCAGACGCCAGCAGTATTCAGTTAGTTGCAATCTGCAGCTTCGCCACTAGACGGCACTAAATCCTTCACACTGGTCCTTTAAAGGCAGAAATTGTAGCCGAGACACATTACAGCTACAAATGGCCCATAATGCAACACTCTTCGTGTAACAGCCGTCTCTACTTTTGAAATATGTAGTCTTAAAATAAACGTCTCCTTATATTCAGGCTAAAAAGTATTTTGTCACTTAAGATATTGAAGCTAATTTCTGCCAATGTGACGAAAAAATAAAAGGAATTTGTAAGTTATTGTAACTATAAACTTTCTGACCTAATATCCAAAAATAATGACTTAATATATCAAATAATGTCTTAATATCCAAACATAATGACTTAATATGTCAAAATATTGACTTAATTTCTCAAATAATGACTTAATATGTCAAAATAATGACTTAATATCTCAAATAATGTCTTAATATCTCAAAATAAAGTCTTAATATATCAAAAAAAAAGTCTTAATATCTCTAAATAGTAACTTAATATGTCAAATAATGTCTTAATAGGTCAAAATAATGTCTTAATATCTCAAAAATAAAGTCTTAATATCTCTAAATAATGACTTTGAGATAGTAAGTCATTATTTTGATAACGTTTTTCATTATAATTACTCACACAATCCTTTTAGTTTCCACACACGAGGACTCAGTAACTGGTTGAATCGTTCGTTAACGAGAGGTGGAGCAGCTCTACTTACAGTCATTATTATTTTACATTAAAGTCATTATTCTGGTGTCAGTGACCTTTCATCAGCCCGGAGGACTGAAGGAGACATTTTGTCCTCCCTTTCGCCTCCTGGACGTGTTGAGTGGCGTTGAGTGTTTATAGTTTGCTGCCTGCACTGACACACGTGTTGACCGCCGGCGCCGGACGTGTTGATGTTTATCACAATAATGGGACAGATTTCCCTTTTATACGCGGCCCACAGCAGCAGCATATGTAAAGCAGAGACGGGATTATTCTGGACTGACTGAAGACCAGCGACGCAGAAGAAGACAGAGGAGCACTGAGCTGGAAGACTCCTCTTAATCATCTTCATCACCTCCTTTTATCGTCCTCCTTCTCTTCTTTGTGGGTCTTTTCTGTTTGAATCTGTTTCTCCCTTTTTTATTCCATCTTCATCATCAATCCTTCCCTTCCTCCATCCTCCTCCTCTCGTCTTCCTCTTCCTGTCCTCTCTTCCTCATCCTCCTCCTCTTGTCTTCCTCTTCCTGTCCTCTCTTCCTCCACCTCTCGTCTTTTTTTTTTTCTTTCTCTTATCTTCTTTCCTCTCTTCTCATACTCCATCCTCTTGTCTTCCTCTTCCTGTCCTCTCTCCTCCATCTCCTCTGTCTTCCTCTTCCTGTCTCTCTTCCTCCTCCTCTTTCTTTTTCTTTCCTCTCTTCCTCCATCCTCCTCCTCTCGTCTTCCTCTTCCTGTCCTCTCTTCCTCCATCCTCCTCCTCTCGTCTTCCTCTTCCTGTCCTCTCTTCCTCCATCCTCTCGTCTTCCTCTTCCTGTCCTCTCTTCCTCCATCCTCCTCCTCTCGTCTTCCTCTTCCTGTCCTCTCTTCCTCCATCCTCCTCCTCTCGTCTTCCTCTTCCTGTCCTCTCTTCCTCATCCTCCTCCTCTCGTCTTCCTCTTCCTGTCCTCTCTTCCTCATCCTCCTCCTCTTGTCTTCCTCTTCCTGTCCTCTCTTCCTCCATCCTCTCTCTTCCTCTTCCTTCTTTTTCTCATCCTCCTTCTCTATTTCTTTCCTTTTCTTTCTCTTTTTTTCTTCTTTTCCTCCTCCATCCTCTTGTCTTCCTCTTCCTGTCCTCTCTCCTCATCTCCTCTCGTCTTCCTCTTCTTGTCCTCTCTTCCTCCATCCTCCTCCTCTCGTCTTCCTCTTCCTGTCCTCTCTTCCTCCATCCTCTTTCTTCCTTTTTTCCTCTCTTCCTCCATTCCTCCTTTTTATTTTTTCTCTTTCTCCATCCTCCTCCTCTCGTCTTCCTCTTCCTGTCCTCTCTTCCTCCATCCTCTTGTCTTCCTCTTCTTGTCCTCTCTTCCTCCATCCTCCTCCTCTTCTTCCTCTTCCTGTCCTCTCTTCCTCCATCCTCTCGTCTTCCTCTTCTTGTCCTCTCTTCCTCCATCCTCCTCCTCTCGTCTTCCTCTTCCTGTCCTCTCTTCCTCCATCCTCTTGTCTTCCTCTTCTTGTCCTCTCTTCCTCCATCCTCCTCCTCTCGTCTTCCTCTTCTTGTCCTCTCTTCCTCCATCCTCCTCCTCTCGTCTTCCTCTTCCTGTCCTCTCTTCCTCCATCCTCTTGTCTTCCTGTTCTTGTCCTCTCTTCCTCCATCCTCCTCCTCTCATCTTCCTCTTCCTGTCCTCTCTCCTCCATCCTCCTCTCGTCTTCCTCTTCCTGTCCTCTCTTCCTCCATCCTCCTCTCATCTTCCTCTTCCTGTTCTCTTCCTCTTTCTTCTTTCTCCTGTCTTTCTCCTATTCCTCTCGTCTTCCTCTTCCTGTCCTCTCTTCCTCATTCGTTCCTCTTCCTTCTTCCTCCATCCTCCCTCTCTTCCTCTTCCTTCCTCTCTCCTTCCTCTCGTCTTCCTCTTCCTGTCCTCTCTCCTCCATCCTCCTCTCGTCTTCCTCTTCCTGTCCTCTCTCCTATATCATCCTCTCGTCTTCCTCTTCCTGTCCTCTCTTCCTCTATCCTCCTCCTCTCGTCTTCCTCTTCCTGTCCTCTCTTCCTCCATCCTCTTGTCTTCCTCTTCCTGTCCTCTCTCCTCCATCCTCCTCTCGTCTTCCTCTTCTTGTCCTCTCTTCCTCCATCCTCCTCCTCTCGTCTTCCTCTTCCTGTCCTCTCTTCCTCCATCCTCTTGTCTTCCTCTTCTTGTCCTCTCTTCCTCCATCCTCCTCCTCTCTCTTCTCCTCTTTTCCTCTTCCTTTCCTCTCTTCCTCCTCCTCTGTCTTCCTCTTCCTCTTCTCTATCTTCCTCTTCCTGTCCTCTCTTCCTCCACCTCTCTCCTCTTCTTTCCTCTCTTCCTCCTCCTCTCTTCCTCTTCCTGTCCTCTCTTCCTCCTCCTCTTGTCTTCCTCTTCTTGTCCTCTCTTCCTCCATCCTCCTCCTCTCGTCTTCCTCTTCTTGTCCTCTCTTCCTCCATCCTCCTCCTCGTCTTCCTCTTCCTGTCCTCTCTTCCTCCATCCTCTTTCTTCCTTTCTTTCCTTCTTCCTCCATCCTCCTCCTCTCATCTTCCTCTTCCTGTCCTCTCTCCTCCATCCTCCTCTCGTCTTCCTCTTCCTGTCCTCTCTTCCTCCATCCTCCTCCTCTTGTCTTCCTCTTCCTGTTCTCTCTCCTCCATCCTCCTCTCGTCTTCCTCTTCCTGTCCTTTCTCCTATATCGTCCTCTCGTCTTCCTCTTCCTGTCCTCTCTTCCTCCATCCTCTCGTCTTCCTCTTCCTGTACTCTCTCCTCATCCTCCTCTCGTCTTCCTCTTCCTGTCCTCTCTCTTCCTCCATCCTCCTTCTCTCATCTTCCTCTTCCTGTCCTCTCTCCTCTATCTCCTCTCGTCTTCCTCTCCCCTCCTCCTCCTTTGTTTCCCTTCCTGTCCTCTCTTCCTCCATCCTCTCGTCTTCCTCTTCCTGTCCTCTCTCCTTATCCTCCTCCTCTCGTCTTCCTCTGCCTGTCCTCTCTTCCTCCACCCTTTCTTCTTTCTTTCCTCTCTTCCTCTATCCTCTCTTGTCTTCCTCTTCCTGTCTCTCTCCTCCATCCTCCTCTCGTCTTCCTCTTCTTGTCCTCTCTTCCTCCATCCTCCTCCTCTCGTCTTCCTCTTCCTGTCCTCTCTTCCTCCATCCTCTTGTCTTCCTCTTCTTGTCCTCTCTTCCTCCATCCTCCTCCTCTCGTCTTCCTCTTCCTGTCCTCTCTCCTCCATCCTCCATCCTCTCGTCTTCCTCTTCCTGTCCTCTCTCCTCCATCCTCCTCTTGTCTTCCTCTTCCTGTCCTCTCTTCCTCCATCCTCTCGTCTTCCTCTTCCTGTCCTCTTCCTCTTCCTTCCTCTCTCCTCTACATCCTCTCGTCTTCCTCTTCCTGTCCTCTCTCCTCTCTCTCTTTCTTCCTCTTCCTTCCTCTCTTCCTCCCTCTTTCCTGTCCTCTCTCCTATATCGTACTCTCGTCTTCCTCTTCTTGTCCTCTCTTCCTCCATCTTCCTCCTCTTGTCTTCCTCTTCCTGTCCTCTCTTCCTCCATCCTCCTCCTCTCGTCTTCCTCTTCCTGTCTTCTTCCTCCATCCTCCTCTCGTCTTCCTCTTCCTGTCCTCTCTTCCTCGTCCTCCTCCTCTCGTCTTCCTCTTCCTGTCCTCTCTCCTCTATCCTCCTCTCGTCTTCCTCTTCTTGTCCTCTCTTCCTCCATCCTCCTCCTCTCGACTTCCTCTTCCTGTCCTCTCTTCCTCGTCTTCCTCCTCTCGTCTTCCTCTTCCTGTCCTCTCCTCCATCTTCCTCCTCTGCTCTCAGTTTGTTGACAGACCTTCAGAGACAAAACCAAAAAGACAGAAACAGAATCTGTCGTGTTTTCTCCTCCTCCTCCTCCCCCTCCTCCTCTGTCTCCTCCTCTCTTCTTCTTCTGAAGTGAAGTTTCCTCTCTCTTGTTCGGGGGCTGTTGTCTCCTTCGCCGCCGTGAAACAACACAGGAGTCAAAACAACAGCGAGCGTCGAAGCACCTTCAAACCAAACAAATCCCTCCTCAGAACCAGACGACACAAAGAACGAAGAGCGAGTCGACTCGTAGATGCAGACAAACGTGTGTGTGTGCGTGTGTGTGTGTGTGTGTGTGTATTTTTGACTGGGCGAATGGGAGTTTCCTGCTGCGTCGATGCTCGCCGTGTGATCCTCTGAAACTTCTGTTGTTTTATTTTGGAGGAGCCGGCTTGCCTTTCTGTCTTCCTCCCCGTCACTCCTTTCGCTCTTGTCTTTCCCGAGCCGCACGGTGAAAAGATGAAAGGTGAGAAAACACGACGGATGTTGAACAGAAACGTCACCTCACCCCCTTCGGCTGGGAGCGGCTCGGCTTTTCAAGACGCAGTCGGAACAAGTGGCGCTACCTTAGCTAACAAGCTGCGTTACTACAAAGCGGAGAGAGACAACAAAAGCTAACGAAATGAAGCAGCAACTAAAATACACAAAACAACAGTTGTTAACTGATTTTGTAAAGAAGCCAGGAAATAAATACATTTAAAAGTGGCTCAAAATGCCAATTTAAAACCTGATGTTACTGCTAACGCGGTCCCCAACAAGAGCCGGTAATTAGGGCTTCTAACCTCAAATGGATTATTTGCTCTCTCCAGATTAAATTCTTTCTGCAGCGCTATCGAGCTTTTTAGCTTCTTTTAGTTCATTCATCAAACAAGTGCTGATAAACCCACCGTACACCACCGGATCACCACCAAGAAGAAGACAGACAGTGTTTTGGATCTTCACAAAGAACCAGCTGGTTCCAGCCAACTGTGAACCCATCGAGACATCATCCATTGGTTTGTGAAGAACCGCTTTGAAGCCTCCAATTCGGCATTTTGGCCGACAGTAAAATGGAGCCAGCGGACGTGACGTACTGCGAGTTGCTCTACTCTCATTGGCTGCTCAGTTTTGACTCCTCCGTAGCCCATAAAGTGGCTGCTCTCCTGCTCAGACAGGATCTGGTATTCCAGATAAACAGTAAAATGTGTTTGTGAACAGATTTGAGGAGAGAAATAGTCAACAACAGAATCTGGATCCATATCTGATCAGCACTGTTTGACAGTTTGATCTGAGTTTGGTTGAGCTGGACGGACTCACTGAGAATGAGCTGTCAATCACAAGGTAGCCCCGCCCTAAAGCATACCCTGCTTTATGGTCTGTTTTACTCTAAATGGGATTATAAAGTTTGATAAACCACATTTTGTATTTTCAAATCACCATAAAACCTCACAGAAGAAGAAGAAAAATGCCAGCAGACTCTGTATTGTGTCTGTTAACTTTATTGTTTTGTTTTTGTTTGTGTGTTTGGTGAAATTACAACTACAGTAACCGTACGAATTCACTACAGGTGAAAAATCAGCATATTGTATACAGAATAAATAATCTTTCTCTCTCCTCCTTCCTCCAGGTGATGAGTGGTACCTGTGCAGGTTGACTCTGAGCATGCCCAGCCAGGCAGACCTGCAGTGGGCCATGTTCCCCTCGCCTTACCTGGGCGCCGTCGGTCCTGACGCCACATCCGGCTCTGTCGTGTACCGGCTGTCGGCACGGCAACGAGACGGGGCACTCGGACACCCCCAGTTCCTCCTATTGGACGGTGAGCTGTGACTTTTTCACCTTTTATTGCTCAGGGTTGTTGTTTTATTCCCCAATGAACCGCAGTTTTAAAGGCCGCAACGTGATCAGAAAGTGGATATATGAGGTAATCCCTGTAGGGCGAATGTGATCTGATGTTCCACTGCAGGTAAAAAGCCTATTTTTCTCATGAAATATGCACAAAAAAGATTTAGAGATGTTTTAGCATCCAGAAGTACAAATGATCCACAACCGCAACCAAACCTTCTTCCTATTCCCGTCACAACCTGTCAAGTGTTTTGCTCCCGCTCTTATCTCCCGCCTGTATCTGTAATTAGGTCCGCCGTCGCTCCGCCAGGCACTTCTGTGACAAAACCTGTTTTTGTTCAAAGCAGCGATTTATAAATAAAAATTTGACTTGTTGAATTTCAATTACCATCAAGTGGGAGAGGGAGAGAAAAACGCACATAAACGGCATGGAGCTGCACTGTTAATCGCTCCCTGGGGCGAAGAAAGCTCCCAGATTCGGGAATAATAGGAAAGTCTCTGGAGAGGCAGCGAGTGGGAGGGTGGGCGGATGGGCGCCGGTGGCTGTGGATTTTCTTATTTTTTATATTAATTTAGAGAAGAAGAGGAGAACGAAAGGAGCAGGAGAGATATTTTGAGAGCTAATTTCTAATGCTTTCACATTAAAAGCTTCTAACTTCCCTTTGGCGCAATGTGACTACATGTGTACCAACGAATAATCCAATAATTTACATTAAAAATGTTTTTTAATATCATGCCAATATGGAAATATATTCATGCAGTGTGTGTGTGTGTGTGTGTGTGTGTGTGTGTGTGTGGAGCCAATTAGTGGCATTAATGTGATTTCACTCAGTTTTTCGTTAGCGGGTCAGCTGGAGTGAAAGTTTGTTCATCCATTGAGTTTGTTGTGCAAGTAAACTTATTTCATATATTTAATTAATGCTTAATTACAAAAGGAAGCAGAAAGAAAACTCTTTATTATGATGAACGAGTGAGATAATTCAGAAACAAACAGAAACTCAGATGTCAGAAAAATGTCTCCCACAAATAGACGGAGGAAGAGGAGGAGATGATTGACAGGTTGGATGCAGCTGCTGCTGGTTCGAAACCCTCTGGTCAACAGCTGGGGACTCCTCATCCAGCCTTCCTCCCTCTCTTCTTACTTATATTCCACTTCCTTCACCTCTTTTTATGCATTTTCCTCCCTTCTCTGTCTGTAAACGGCTCTATTTTCTCTAACGATGCTTCTAATTTTGGTTATTTGTCGCTAACAATCAAATTGCTGCTTCATGTGTTTCTGTCAGTGGAGTTTTGTCTCAGTTTATTGTTTCTTCCAAAGGTTTAAAAAGGTTCAGGGCTGACAGCTAACAGCAGCTACATTAGCAGTTAGCGGAGGACGTCAGAGGGAAAACCAGAAATATTCTCTCCATCAAATATGATCCAGTTTCACCCAAATCACTTGGTTGTTATAACTGTACTTTTTTACTACAGGACGATGAGATATCGTCTTACTGTGTATATTTTTAAAGTTTTCTTACATGCCTTAAAATCAAGAAGGCCTCGCGACCCCCCGTAAAGCTTTACATTAGACCTCTAATGTTTACAGTTTACTGACATTTAAATCCCGATAAACTTATATTGTTCTAAATTTTGACAGTTGTCTGAGTGTTTTCTAACTTCTAACTCTAAATTTAACATTTTCGATTAATCGTTGGCGAAATCAGTCGCCAGGAACGCCCCTGAACCCCCCTTTGTTCATTCTTCTTCTGTGTTCTCCGACTGTCCAGGTGGGGAGGAGTGCTTCGAGGTGGATCGTCGCTCTGGTGACATCAGGACCACAGGACGACCTCTGACCCCGAGTAAGGAGTACCTGCTGCGGGTGCAGGCGGTGGACGGGCGCGGTCGGAAAGGCCCGCCGGCTACGGTGGCCATCCTGGCCGGCTACCGGCCGCCGCAGTTCACCAACTCCACCTACAGCCTGAGCGTACCTGAGAACACACCTGTCGGCCAACCGTGAGTCACTGAAGGTTTTTAATGATCAGAAGAAATAGAAAATAGCATCTGGTATTGATAACAACAAATAATAGTTTATTCCTCTAACGCTGTTTTATAAAACCATTCACTTTTAAAAACACGTTTCGATACCAGTTGTGGCTCCCCGATACGGACGCTGATATCTGATCTGATACATGTGCGTTGTATACATTGTATAAATAGTTCCTAAAATATCAATGAAACTGATCAAAATGAATCAATATCTCTAATTTTACACAAACTTCCTGCAGTTATTGTGTTCAGTATTTACAGTTTATCATCTGTCTCTTATTGTTATGCTAAAATGTTAAAATAAGTCGTATTGTGTGTTTTCTGCACAGTATTGATATTAAGTATTGATAACGGTACCTCTGCTTCTGGTGATCATCTGTAGATTAATATCATAGTAACAGTAGTTTTATGTGTCTGTAGCTCTCTGTTTGTGTCTTTGTCCTCCATATTTACATCATTTACATTCCTCAGATAGCGAGGTGTGTGTGTGTGTGTGTGTGTGTGTGTGTGTGTGTGTGTGTGTGTGTGAAAAGATGAGCCCTGTAGAGCGAGACAAAAGAAGAAGGAAGGAGGAGGATGAAGAGAGAGATGGAGGGATGAGGAGAGAGATAGAATAAGGGATGGGAAGGGAGGAAGAGGAGGAGGAGAGGAAAAGGATGGAGGGATGAGAGGAAGAGGAGGAGGAGAGGGGGATGGATGAAGAGGACCCAGATGTATGAGTGTGGCCTGAGGCTGAGAATTTGAAAGTGTGGCAAATTCAAATATTTATTAAAAGCGAGGTCTGGATAAACATGAAGGGGTGTGTGTGTGTGTGTGTGTGTGTGTGTGTGTGTGTGTGTGTGTGTGTGAGTGAATCCCTCCGGGCTGCTGGTGCACAAGCACATTGTATTAATATCCAAGTATCCATGCCACCCTGTGTGAGCAGTGTGTGTGTGTCTCTGCTTCCATTATATTCCCCTTTATGTGTGTTTATGTCCTCCAGTGTGTACCTACTCTCTCTCTCTGTGTGTGTGTGTGTGTGTGTCTGTGTGTGTGTGTGTGTGTGTGTGTGTTTTAGTCAAATTGATTACCCAGGTTTTGCGACGGTCTCTGAGTGCAGAATAATCCATGCAGCCTTTGAACGCAGCTCGACCAGCGCGTCACGCAGCTCCTCTTTCCTTTAAAGAGTCTGAATGTAGAGCAGCTTTCTGCTGACCTGTGGTCACGTTTACACAGCTGACTGAGTTTGAACCATTAACTTTATATATAATAACTGTATAATAACTGTATATATAATAACTGTATATATAATGAAGTATATATAACTGTATATATAATAACTGTATATAATGAAACTTATAATAATGTATATATAATAATTATATATAACTGTATATATAATAACTGTATATATGACAGTATATATATAATAACTGTATATATAATGACTGTATATATAATAACTGTATATATGACAGTATATATAATAACTGTATATATAATAACTGTATATATAATGACAGTATATATAATAACTGTATATATAATGACAGTATATATAACTGTATATATAATAACTGTATATATAATGACAGTATATATAATAACTGTATATATAATGACAGTATATATAATAACTGTATATATAATGACAGTATATATAATAACAGTATATATAATAACTGTATATATAATAACTGTATATATAATGACAGTATATATAATAAGTGTATATATGACAGTATATATAATAACTGTATATATATAATAGTAGAATATAGCTGTAATAAGAGATCCTGTGTGACTAGGCGAGCCGCCTACGGACGAATCAAAGCAGCCAATGAGAGCAGAACATTTTTTAAGGATTTACAGTTACAGTTAGATTAATGATCAGTGTCCCTCCGGTCTCTCTCTCTCTGTCCGTGCAGCGTCTCAGTGGTTCAGGCCGTCTCCTTCCAGAAGAAGAGTCTGTCCTACATGCTGTTGGTGAATCCTGGGAATCTGTTCAGCATCAACCAGGAGAGCGGAGCGCTCAGCCTCACCAGGACCGTCGACTACGAGAGCGGACACAACCTCCACACCCTGCAGGTCCGCGCCTCCGAGCCTGACACCGGCCTCAGCGGCGTGGCAGAGGTACGAACACAGAACGCTTACGTACACGTGTGGACATCGGGTTTAACTGCTGCACGCTTGTTTGTCACAGGTCAGGTTTTCACTGCTGCTGATCGGTCGGGAGGATTTTAAAGTGTTTTTATCACATATGTCTCGTGCTGTACGTCACCTAAACGTCCAGTATCTGACCAAAAAACTCATTTTTCAGGTGTTCTTCATCATATTTTAGATGAAAATGATAAAAAGTTGACTCATCCTGCACTTGGGGGCGTCCAATGAAATGCTTTCTCTCTTTTGAAGCCATAACTGCACAAAAGCTCAACTTTATAACTGTATTCAGTGATTTTATTTATATTATATCCTCTGACATCCTCCGGCTGCTCAGCTTCAACTCTCTGTGGTTCACAGTTTCCTTCTTTAGCTAAAGTAGCTAACCTTAACTGCTGCTAACTGTATCTGTCGTTAGCGGGCGACAGAACCGGGATCAGCAGCTGGATGGTCAAACTCAGGTCTCAGAGATTGTGTTCGAGTCCCACTGTGTTCACTGGAAGGTAGACGCATGATGCATGTTCAAGTGTTCATTTCACTGATAAGTTTGGTTGTAATTAGTTATTTGAAGCTATAAAAAGGGGGTTTAACAGGCGTACGAGGCGTCGCCCCCCCCCTCGACCGCTGAACACGGCGCTCTCTGGTGGAAACTCATTAATATGAAATGAGAGAAAGCGCTGCCGCTGAATCAGACGCTGTGATGCAACTGTTTCATTTACTGTTTATGCTGCTCGTGTGTGTGTTCATTATGCATGCGCGTTAAAAACCAAACGCGCCGCCGCTCGCCTCGTTTTCTACCCGCGGATGGAAAAAAAACTCAGCAGATCAAAGCTGCGTTCACAACCTCGGTGATCGGATCTGTTTGTGATCAGCAGTTTGAGTTTGTTACACACACACACACACACACACACAAACACAGTGCAGCCTACAGTTTATACAGCAGATATCTGGTCCCATTAGCGCGCTCACACATGCTCACACACCTAGAGAAATCCATTACTACCTGCTCTCACTGTCCAGATGGTTGAGGCAATCGGAGAATAGCTGCTGAGCTACCAGCGTCCCCCGAAGGCCTCTGCCGCTCTATAAGCTCGACCGGCTAATTCACTCTGAAGACGTCACATCTTAACTGTAGCATCTGCACTTTCTGTTGCCTTCAGCTTTTACAGACATTTAAAACCCGTCAACATGAACTCAGTCGGCTTCGTTACGGCTCCAGACTCCAACACTCTGCCAGTTTCTGAGCTCTTTGTTGCTCCAGTGAAGGTCGTTGATTCATCATTGTACACCAGAGGTTACACATAAAGAATATAAATCAACGTAGAGCTGAAACTTAACACAAAAGTGTCAAATTGTCAAATTAATCGTTAATTATATATATCGTCGATTATATTATTCAAAACTAGGATTCAAAAAGACCAGTTAACCATAATCCATCAATAATCATCAGGTTAATTAACTATTTGAAGCTTTAACGTCAACCCTTCGTGGTTTATATACACACTGTACAGACTTTATGTGTCAATAAATACATAAATATTCTTATAATAGTGTCCATGGTCTGTCTAAGCTGTGAGATCGAACACATAACAAACAAACTGCTGCACAATCACACACAGAGGGTACGATGGTCTCAACCTCGTTCATTCTGTATTTTCTGTCTGTTCTGCACTTCTCATTGAGTAAACACATGTTTACCTGTTGGGGTCTCGAGTTAAAATCCT